>NW_026533254.1:7867566-7880255 GCF_026225885.1 Hylaeus anthracinus
AGATAGTAAGACTAAGACTTCTTGTCTGTCCTTGCAGGAAGTTTCATGGTTTCTAGAGAATGTTTGAGAAGTATAGAGATACTTACACAGATTCTGTACAACTAACTTTGTTAGACTTACGACGTTGACTTTATTCGTCTCCCATTCGAATCAAATTTTCGTGCATTTCTCCCTGTGAGTCCAATACTCCAATGGCAAGTATCGTTGACGACAAAACCGTGCGAGAGAGAGGGACAGAGAACGTGAAGTCGCGTTTCTGTTGCGAGAGGATCGACGTTTGGTGAGGGTTCGTATCAGTAAAGGTGGAGGTAAGAAAGAGGTCGGATGAGGGGGTAAAGAGTAGGACAACGGGGAGTAAGAGACAGTTAGCGAGGGAAAGGAGGAAAGTCGAGTGAGATGGGTGTACGCGATATAGGTTTCGGTTTGGGCAGTCGCTGGAATGCGACGATGGTGGGGAGAGGACGCATGGCCGTACGCCATGCCATGCCACGCCGTATGTACGGACACTCAATGCCGTATGGCTTAGCTGTATGTATTTACAAGACCTCAGCACCGCGTCCATCGCATTCCGCGCCCCAGGCAGAATCCGTACTTTTGTTTACGCCCACGTGCACCTCCCTTCGAACACGAATTTTCTCTTGGTCCGCGTTAAATCAACGCACGGCACCCGTGTATTATTATTTTCGCTGTCAACGAACACGCGCGCCATATATCCCAAACCCTCACGAAATGTAACTTAAAGGCGCAGCTGTCGATAACGTCGATGATTAATATCGACGTGTTATCGATAATTCGAGACATCAACCCCGATAGACTACTGGCATTCCTAGCGGAAGAATTAGGAAGTAATTCGAACAAATTCAATTGCAAAGTAATGTAAAGCTAGAATTAAATAAATTTAAAGAACGAACTAATGCGAGATTGGCACGTTAGGTTTTATTGGCAAGTTATATGATTTTGCACTCTTATAAATAAAAGTCAGTCATTTACTTGTACAGATATGCACTGGACAGTTGATATTTGTTGTTAGAGGCATTCCTCTTCTTGTAGTCTTGCATAGACTTGTATAGAAGATTTATTGAATAACATTTATGATTGAACTTGGAAGCTTATTGCATCGTAACTTTCATGGTACCAATATTGCAGAGATTCTGATGAAGATGTCAAACAAATAATAAAAGATATGCAAGAAATTATAAGGAGTGGAATGGATCTAGAGCAGAACTGAATATAAGGAGAAAACCAGTCGTATAGTGTGCTACGAATAAGAAGTTGTTGCAACGGTTACACTATAAGAAGATGATAGACAGTAACACGGATAGATAGATAGACGCGAGGTAAATGTTTTCGACCACATTTCGAACAACCGTTCAACTGAATCATTTCCATACGATTAAAAATAAAGTTGCATAGAAATGATTGGTAGAGACATTTGACCTTTATAAAGTAAAAGCTTACGCCCAAAATGTAATCAATATACATGTTTCTCTCCAACGAGTTACTTCAAATACATTCATGCAACATGTTACTACATTTAATTGTAATCATATATACATTTATATACTGTCATTTCGTTTAATGAAAGTAGATCTGTTAAAAGATGCAGAATGTAGTAAAATTCTAAGGCGAGAATATTTCTTTCAGCTTTAAAAAAGGGATGCTAGGAAACAGTTAGTTCCTCGTAAAAACACTTGGAAGGATCCTCCAGAATGTCGACATTCCGCGAAGATCTCGCGGATGAAAATTCTACGAAAGGGCAGCCAACATTGCACGCGTGCTTTCACTTTATGAAGAAACGGGAGGGGGTCGAAAGGGTGCGGGGAGCCGAAGCTGTTCTTGATATGCACGCTTAAGGAAGCACTTTGGCTGCCAGTCGGAGTAATTGCATACAAGGGTCCGTCGAAGGGGGCAACACGATCAGTTGGCTTCTAAAAAGTTTCCGCACCCCAGTTTCTCGCGAATGGTACTTACAGATAAAATAATATCAAATTTATAGTTACAACTAAACGAGCAAAAACATTTTTGCATCAATTATTCATCAGTTTACTCTGAATTTATTTATGATTTACGAAACCGTCATCTTTCTCCACTTTTTGTGTAAGTAGATTAATGACTTTCTTATTAAACTCCGTTCGAGGTCAATTGCTCCAGTCGGTAACCGTTAATTACGCAATCCGTTAATGATTAAAAAGAGGAATACGAGAGATAATCGATTATTTTTCCAAACTAAAACAACTCCTACGGAGCAAACCGGTCGCGAAGGCTACGCGTTAACAGCTAATAATATAATATAGTCGTAACAAGTCGCTATTCCATACACAGGGTGCTGACGAAATCCCAGTAAAACCTGAAAAAGGAACTAAATCCTTATTTGGAATAATGCCCAACTCTGCATCGCAATGACGCTCGGTAGGATTGAACGATCTTAGGTAGCAAGAAGACGATCGAACCATGATTATTCAGTAGGATGAGCGAGTCTCAATCCTCTTCAGCAAAGTGGAGTGTACCTATCGGGCACGACGATAGTTATCGCTGAATGTCCGTCATCCGAGTGATCGAGGCCTGCACGATCGGCAGCGACTGTTTGAAAACCAGTTATCGGCTAGATCGCCTCCCGAAACAGGGCTGCCAATGCATAGGTTCAGCGAAGGCAGCGAGTTCCAATCGAAATGGGAAAATTAAAGGCTCGCGTGTTACCAGGTTTTTTCGTGATCGTTCAGACGTGACTGCTTAGATCTATTTGTGCGCTGAAACGTTATTTTCCAACTTGAACCGTTACCTTTCTATACGGATCAGATATTGGTCAATTGTTGTCATTCGACGGTCGCTATTACTCGATTACCGCCGTGAATACACGGTCTGTTTAAAAAGAAACCGAACTTTTGCTATAAAAAGAAAAAAGTACAAGTAAAGCTTTTACACACACGTTTATTTACTCAAAATAATCTCCCTCCGCGTCAATACAGCGTATTACCGCGTAATTAACATTTCGAAGGACCTTTGCAGCAGCTTCGCGAAGTTGGGACCCTCAGATGCAAATTTTGATAAAAATCAAATTGCATTTCTTTGTCCACGATTTGTCCACGTTTGTCCAACCACAATTTTCATTTGTCCATCCTTCAGAAAAAAGTTACACCAGAAACAACCCATTTGAAGTCAACACACCTATATAGACATTTTCTAGGGTTTTTTTAAGAAATGTATCTCACCACATTTTATCCGCTAATGTTTTTCGTTTGTCCAACAAGTACTTTTGTTTGTCCACCCCTCAGAAAAAAGATACACTTCAATTAAGGAGAAAATCCAGCGATGCGTTCAGGCGCATACAGTCTTTGTTAGTTTTGTAGTTATTTATTTACATCTAGACAAAACCAGTAGTGTTCCTGTTCTGCGCAGACATAAATAATTAGCTACGAAATTGACAAAACGAGGACAAATGACCCGCAACCGAGCGTATCGCTGCAACTTCTCCTTAATTGAAGTATATCTTTTTTCTGAGGGGTGGACAAATGAAAATATCGGTTGGACAAACGATAATACTTGTTGTACAAACGAAAAACGCTACTGGTTTCGTCCAGATATAAATAAATAACTACAAAACTGACAAGGACTGTACGCACCTGAGCTCATCGTTACATCTTCTCTTTAATTGAAGTGTAACTTTTTTCTGAGGGCTGGACAAACGAAAATACTTGTTGGACAAACGTAAAACATTAGTGGACAAAATGTGGTGAGACACATTTTTTAAGAAAACCCTAAAAAAAGTCTATATAGGTGTGTTGACTTCAAATGGCTTGTTTGTGGTGTAACTTTTTTCTGAAGGGTGGACAAATCAGAATTGTGGTTGGACAAACGTGAACAAATCGCTTACAGTGAAACTTTATTAAAAAACGTAAACAAAATTTGCATGATGCTGAATATTTTTTTTTTTTTTTTTTTTTTTTTTTTTTTTAATTTCTTTGGGGTGTTGGACAAATGAAAATTGTGCGTGTAAAAACTTTACTTGTACTTTTTTCTTCTAATAGCAAAAGTTCGGTTTCTTTTTAGACAGGCCGTGTATGTTTGATCCTATGCTGAGGAACTCTAGAAAACACTACGCAAGTGGAAAGTTTAGTTTGTTAATTTCATATCTTCTTGCAGATTTCTGATAGCAGTTGCATTCCTCTCTGCAACACCTGGTGTAGCTTATCCTGCATACTTTTTCCCAAGGAATGTTATCAAGGACCCTATTTTATATAAACATCCTACAGAACGATTTTACAAACGTCATACCAATGAGACGTTTCCCAGCGGAGAAAGCCTGTAAGAATTTTCGCGAGAGTTATTCGAAATCGCGCGGAAAAACACGAGGCCTTGGTACTTTTTCCTTATTAACATATTCGGTGCGCAACACCTACAGGTAATTAACACTGTCCGCGCGACGACAGACTAAATAGAGGAATAATTGTTTCCTCCTCGTCGCGATGATATCTGACGCTAATTATTTCCCTGGAACCATCCAGCCGCTCGTTAATGACCTTCGGGCCCGAGAAAGTCTCGCGTAATTACTTTCCTTCGAAGATTTTCCTCGATCGCGCAGATTTCTCGCGGAAAGCGTTGCAGAGTTTCTCTGTACCTTTGCTTTCGTTCATATGAATTATGAATTCTTTATCCATTCTTCATCGTAGGTTGGCACGAGGTTAAAACAGAGTTGTCTTCGCTACTTTAGTAAAACAAATTCTCTTGAAATTCCCTTGCCGAGGAACTTGATACTGCAATGGATTAATCGCGATGTTCGCAACTCTAATATGGTTCGATTTGGCAGGTCTTCCAGCGCAAGGAGGCAGAATGAACGTGGAACGGGCCACGATGGATGGTTGCGGTCAGCAGCCGCTCTTTCTGACCGGGACTTCCGGTTCTAGAGGCATCTCCAGTCCCCAAGAGCAGACCGTTCAAACGGGGACGCCCCAGGAACCCTACGGGGGACCGTTGAGCCTCAGTATCTGCATATCCGATTCCGGGCACGAGATACTGCGACCCAAGCCACGTCGGTGAGTGTTTTGTATTTTTCCTCGTCTCGGTCACCCCCTCCTCCTCCTCCTTCTTTGTAATCGATATCGATCTTAACGAAGATCTGATTAATGGTCGCGTTCGCAATGATCCGCTAGCCCCAGCGACGCAACGAAACTAGATATCGCCAATGGAGTACTCGTAAAGAGGAGAGAAGTTTTATTAAAAGATCATTTTAATAAAACTTGATGCACAGGTACAACATTGAGGAATATGTAATAATTAGACTGCGGATGTTTATGCATTTACGCGAAGGAAAAATATAGAAATATATTGGGTTTATGGGAAAAATGAAATAGATAGATAAATGCTTTTCTACTTTGTCTAACTTTTGGCATTTTTAGAGAATTAAGAGACACTTAAATATATTCACTTCTTCACGGAGATCGCATTAACTGCGATAATTGAACTGAAGTATTCGAATTCGAAATACAAACTGTCACACCTAACGGTCGATTAGGAACACAAGGTTACAGAAATATATTTTCATATGGCCTGTATTTGTGTAAACACTACACAATTATGATACGAAAGTATGGTGATAGACGAAACTAATTTGTCGAGATAGATATTTCACATGAGCACGACAAATAACATATGCAATATATTATAAAACATAATGTTTTTAAACATAAATATGCAAAATATGCCAAATAAAAAATGTATTTTTTATAGCATTCTAATTTCAAAACAAATTTCTGTCTAGGTCCCATTCTTTTAACTATTTCCTATAAGAATATGCATTTACATAAACTTCCGCAGTCTACTAATTAGTAATCTTTATTATACTGCGGAAGAAGAGATAGATTAACCGCATAAGAATACGGGAGCTAGATCGACAGGTGTATCGAGGTGTCGTACAGCGCCACACTCGGTGATCTACGTTTTACGATTAACATATCTATACATATATCACATACGTATACGGATCTCAACAAAATGCAAAAGATGCAAAAATCTATAAAACATCGACAATAATCTGCATGTTATCATAAAATATACTATTATTTCAGTTCCAATTCGTTTTCCCTATCTCTGAAAATATGAATTTGCATAAACATCCGCAGTCTAGTAATAATATTTAAGGGACGAAAACTACCCTCGAATGAGATACCTATCGAATTAAATATTAGGTTGTACAGAAAGTTTCTTTCGTAATTTGCACCCAATTATTTTGTGTGGCAGTGTTTATATAAATAGACAATCTAATTTCTTAGATGTTGATGTTGTAGCAGTAATGAAGCAAAATGAATCGTACACACAATTCAATAATGTAACATTAGACATAAAATATTGCGTATATATATATACTTATTAATAAAACGAAAGAAACTTTCGGGACAACCTGATATTTCAGAGATCGGCTAGAATGCTGTATATGATGAAAGCGACACACCCTGTACATTAATTGGCGCACGAGTCCGTTGCGTGTACACACCAGGGTGAACGAACCTCGAAATTTGTGGAGCTATTACACAAACCCTTAAATTTCAGTACCTATTTGTATGCCGAACAGATTTTTTTTCCGCTGCACGGCTGATGGGACGGGAGCGGGGAGGGGAGGGTGTGTCTTACGGATATATGCTCGTTCGACATCGTTAATCGAATCGGCGGTAATTACGTACATCGTAAATTTTAATGATCCTTAATCGGAGCGACCGTAGACTGGCCCTTCTCTTAACGGTCGTGTTTTGAGGTCCCGCTAAACACCTGAAGTAAGAAAGAAGAAAAGGGGAGGGAAGACTTTGGAATACTTCCAGAACAAAGGACCGCGTTCGAATAATCATATTTAAATAGTAGGTACTGGTCGAAAAGCGATACGTGTCACCAATAGTTTAAGGGGGTATTATCGTCTAGAAGTTTGTTTTCTCAGTAATTTTTACAAATTAATTTTGCGAAAACTATCAAACCTACGGTACCAGGGTTTTTTATGCATAATAAAACGCGTTTCAACTAACAACACGAATTTGTACGAAATACTTGATTGAAATCTATACAAGTTATGCGCTGTTATGCAATGTTGCGTTGAGATGCATCGTTCAATCGGGCGCACAGGCTGTGGCGGTTCTAGTCGTTTGAGACGGAAAAACAAATTTTTTTGTTCAATCTATATGAATGTAGTTATCGTCTGAACTAGAATTAAGTAAGCAGTAAATTTTCTATCGGAATCGCAGCTGTTTGAAAATTAAGATTTAATTTTCCCGGAAAATTGTCAACTAAAGTATGAGAGCAGGGTTAAAATATTCAAGCTATCGGTGTAATTCTAGTTCAGACCATAGGCGATGGTGCCCTCGAAATGCGTGTGAAACCAGAAGTCAGTCGGTCCAATAGTTTTTGAGAAAAACGTGCGCCCGACTTGAAAAATGTCGTTTCGAGACAAACGCGTTTAAAGTTTGCTATACATTTAGCACTAATACAGGTGAACAGCCTTTAAGCCTCTGTAACTATGAGAGCTCTACGAATTTCAAATTAATATTTTAGAGGCACTTTCTCAAAATCCCAAATGATAAGAAAATGCAAAAAAAAAAATCGAATTTTTGAAGTTTCTAGACAATAATACTCCCTTAGTAAACTAGCCGAAGAGTCGTAGCTTTGCACGAGACAAATCGACAGATATCGGATGCATCGATGAATCACGGGCCTTGCACGCGAGCAGCCAAGATAGATGCGCAAGGAAGATGCGCGCGGGACATAAACATTTCGCGCTGTCGAGGCGAGGTTATCAAGGGTTATCGAAGAGAAAGCCTGTTCGCGTAACTCGTTGGCTGACCGATTTACGGTGACGCGATTCTCGGGGTCCCGTTCCACTGAAATGCACCACCTTGTATATGTGCATGCGTGTTTATCCAACAAAGTTACGTCGTATTACGTAAAACAATTAGACCCTCGAGCGGGCGTTAACTGTACCGCGATCGTAGTATGTAACATCGATTCTTAGGCTTAAACTGCATTGTACACACTCGACCCTTTGGTTAAATTACACTTGGAATTTATAATGTGAAATCTTTACTTATAATTTATGATATTAATGCGAATTATGAGCTACATATTTATATGACAGAGCTGATCTTTCTTTGAAAACACCGTTTCGCGGATTTCACATGCTTCGATCTCGCGCATTCCGTTCCCCATAAAAGAAATCAGCGTTCAAAGCACGATAGTTTCCCTCGTCCGTATGAAAATTCATTAGAACCTCACAGACGTCAAGTCTCACGCAATACTTTCCCAGTTTTATTGGATTGAACAGAGAACAAGGACGAGCGTGCGCGAACATCGACTCTCACTCATGTATTTCCTTTCATTCATCGTCTAATTCAGTGTTTCTCATACTTCGACGTGCTTCGATACAATACAATTTGCCCTACAAATGTGCGTCGCGGTCGACTCAATTTGAATATTTCTTATTGAACAAATTTATACAGACTACTCAAATATGTATGAAAATAGGATAAAAAGTTTGTTAGAATTAATTATTTTTTTCCATCCTAAAAAAATTCACGAAGAACAGCTTTTTTTAGACCTCCTAATTCAGGAGACCCCCTTAAGAAGAAGAAAATCTTCAACAAAGCAGTAGCATGCGCTTCGAAGTAACATCTTCCACGATCTCGTGGAATATCGACTTGAGAAACGCTGGCCTAATCGGAAGCCGCTCGATCGCGATGCTTTTCCCCCGGTGAAAAGAACGTTCTTTCTTCCGGTGGACGGAAGATGAAATAGAAATTGTCCACGGGGCGAAGAATTTCGCGCGAATCGTGCGAAAGGAGAGCTGGCTGGCGCACGCATTTAATTAGTTATCCGAAAGTCGGAAACAAGAGGGAACGTTAACTGGGAATCAGGATGATCGCGATAACAAAACGCGCGTGAGAGGATGCGCAGCGATGCTTGGGCAGATCTAGCCGAGATATTTGTGTTAACGGCCTTCCCTTCTTTCTTTCCCATTTTCTTTCGCTGCGACGCCGACGATCTTAACGAGCTTTTACTTGCTCCGTTAACGTCGCTAGGTCAGGGACGCGATGTGTCTACGGCAGAGGTTTCCAAACATTTTGGGAGACGTTCGCCTTGTTGGATCATGGGATTGGTTAACGAGAAAGAATATGTAGTCTGTAAATCTTTATACGGTGGGTGTAGAAAGTATTCGTACACCGATCAATTTCCAAAAAAAACTGTGTACAATTGTAATTTATTAACTTATTTTTTTATAAATAATGACATTCTACATGTTCTAAGAAATCTCTAGAATAGATAGATTACAAAAAAAAAAATAGCTATTTATGTAAGTTGCGAGATTACCAAGAAAAGAAAACAATTAATCGATAGAAATGTTGAAGCAATAAGTATTCACAATTCGCACGGAGCAATGAACTAATGTGTTTTCGTTAAAAACTCTGCTGTAAATGGTTCGCCATAAGAATCGTACGAATACTTATTGCTTCTATAATTTTACCCACTTTTCGCATTTTTTTTGTTAATTTCACAAATTATATTAACTAGTAAATGTTGTTTGGTGTATATCTATCTTAGAGATTTCCGAGAATATATAAAATATCATCGATTATAAAAAAAGGAAGTTAAGAAACTACAATTTCACGCAAAAGTGTTTTGGGAAATTGATCGGTGTACGAATACATTCTACACCCACTGTATATTTTAAAGTTTATTTCTTGGACGCGGAATTACGTCTGTTCGTATCAGGAGTCGAATTAAAAGTAAAAGCTTCTTCCAAAGCGCATTTTCACACTGCCCTCTTGAACACAAATACTGCCAGAGGCCCAACTACGAAGCCAACAGAAATGAAACTTTCCCTTATGAGAGGCACAGTCTTCCTCGACTCTAGATTTATTTTTGTTTCGTTTATTTAATAATAAATCAACACGCTTCTAAAGTAAACAAAACTGCGCCTGAAATGAGAAAGGAAACTTGCGTGCAACCTTAATTCTTGACGAGAAAATATTTACCAGAAGATAGAGTGATTAATGTGATATTCATAATCGGTGTGTTTGTGATTCATTTATAACTCATGCTATTCTTGTCAAATCTGGATGAAGTTAATTTTTAGTTACTCTCTGTGATCCAATGGAAAGCATAGATTAATTAATTTGTAAAAATGTTAGGTAGAAATCAGAGGTTACGAGGCTTAAACCAAGAGATTCTCTGTCAAATAACACCTGTGTCAATTTCTCCCTCTATGAAAAAATTGTAACGCTTTAACACGTCGACTGCCAGACTGATATTCTTGAAAATTTCTATTGTGATTAAGTTTTGTTTCTAGACTATTGGAAGCTACATAATCAAGCATTTATTGTGTTATTTATTTTTATAACTTCATTGAAGTTTAAGAATTTAATTCAAATTTATTTCCTTTGTTACTGAACATTCAAAAATAATTTTGTTTGTTCTTCAGTGACAAGCACTGTCCCCCATATATGGGTGACATGGCGATCAACGTGTTAAATAATATTATGAAAATAACTATAGGTGCTATTAACCAAAGGAGGGACCAACCTATCCTCTAAGCTGGCGCTAAACTAAGAAATGAACCGTGGAGATACATAAAAAGGAGGCACAGGTTTCCTTTCTTTCTCAATCTTTTTCCTTTCTTCCGTAATCGATAAGATCTCGGTTCTTTCTCAGTTCGGTAGGTCAGGAGCGTACCTCCCTCGCTCTAGTTGATCCCCTTGGCTGATTTCACTTTCTCAAATTTCGCTTTTGAAAGCAATTGAAAGTCGATCCTTGTGAACGCGAAAATGAAATCTAACGAGCAACGAGCGTGAAATATTAAGTTTGTTCATGGATTAAGCACGTTATCGGATGGTTAACAAACCATCCAGATGTAATTCTAACAAAAGGGAGTAATTATAACAAAAGGAGGAAGATCTACGAAATGTAAGTACTTTTACTCGACAAAATTTGAGAATACACTTTAAATATGTATTAATATAGAGACGTAGTTTGGGATGGATACACTTTATACTTTTCTTTAAAAAAGTTCTACGAGAGCAACCACGAAGAAGACGCTAAGTTTCTAGCAACTCCTCTTTAGAAATCGCCCTAGATCAGTTTTTCATATTTCTCTTCGTTATTTTGTAGAAACTTCCTTGCGTTTCGGGACGGCACATCCCGATGCAGTGAAATCGAACTAGTTTTCGTTCACCTACTACATATGATACATAATAAGATGTTACAAGTAAATATGTTGCGAATTACGTAGTGTCCGGTCTCATTTCAATCAAAAAAAATGTCAGGAATTTGATGGTATAAGTTTTACAACAAAACAGTTAATAATAAGAAAGTTTCATCGTTGCGTTACATTATTTCATCGACATGCCTTGGCGTTTTTGACAGGCGTCGGCACACATCAAAGAATATACGATATCTACGTTAGTTGCACACGATCAGTCCCGAGCTTGTGCATTTAACGAAACATTACTGTAACATTACTAACTGTAAACATTACTCGAACGTGGCATCTACCTGCTTGATAAACGAACGAAGTTTACAAGGATTGCCATCAAATGGTTCTGGCAGTAATTTGATTTGTACTTGTGTCGTATTTGCTTCGCTTACAGACATTTTGGAATTGAAATGATAGGAGGTACCTTGCCGAATGATTGATTATTTGAGTTTGAGTACTTACGATTCGGCTTATTTTTGTCTTCTTTTGACGATGACTCACGCTGGTACTGGGATTTTTGCGGATTCCTCTGATCATAAGGTAACCAAGTCGATGGGTTGAGTGAATCAACTTGAGTCGATGAATATTTCCGACGAAGTTTTTGTTTTTCTTCGCTCGCAACTCGTTGAAGTTGACACTACGTTCGGTGGAACGTTGATTCCATAAACAGCCGAGTTTTGAAGAACATCTTTAATATCTCTTCAAAATGAGGTCTGATAAAGAAAATAAATGTCTTGTTAAGAAAAGAAAATCGAATAGCCTCAATAACGTCTGATAAATGAAAAATAAACAGCACATTTCTGTTAAAATTTTCAGTTAATACCAACACATTGTTTGCTCCTACTGTATATTTTCCTTCTTGAAAGAAAGCTCTGGTTTCTAACGTTAGGCGAGTGTGACGCAATCGTGACCATTGTTACCATTGCAAGATATGAGCCATTATCGTAGAGGACACGGTTCGGTAATTAATTTAATATCTTGGTTGTAAATGCTGTTGCCCTTGACACCGGAGTTTCGCCAGATGAGCACGGACAATGCCCGCCTTGAACTCCTCCTCGCAAAACCTTTCTCGTATGGGGCGCGTTATATTATAGATTAAAGACTTCCGTCGATGACTTTTCGTTCCCAGAAGGGATCCACGAAGGAAGCGAATAAACGTCTGTCTGTCCGTTAAGATTTCAGGGAAACGGTTGTTCGCCCCAGTTCTGATACATTTAATCTGATTATTCTGATCATTTAATATAATTAGCCTTCGCTTGAATTACGATAATTTCGACAATGGAGAGAAGTGTGTTTCTCGAAAGGGAGTGGAAATACAGATTTCTGAATTATGAAAGGTTAAATAGTCACTGCTTAGACACCTCGTACTTTAGATTGATTGCAATTGGTCATGGATTAAATTGAGTTAGGTTTAAGAGAAGTGTGTTTCTCGAAAGGGAGTGGAAATACAAATTTCTGAATTATGAAA
>NW_026533254.1:7880265-7955584 GCF_026225885.1 Hylaeus anthracinus
TTAGATCGATTGCAATTGGCCATAGATTAAATTGAGTTAGGTTTAAGTTGAGTTTACTTAAACAGAATGGACGAAAATATATGAATAATATTTTTTTTCTTTTTTTTTAAGGAACAAGTTTAATACCATATTTTACTATTAAAATAATACCTCAGATTACACGTTTGTGTTAAATCTAGGCGTCCAGAGCAAAACGCCCTAAACTTAGCTTGCAGAGAATAGAAGAATTACATGTACAATGTAAACGAGAACAGAGAACGTGCGTTAATCATAACGTTGAGCGCGCATACGTCTACCCGTAGAATAGCGCAGAGAATGCAGCCAATGCAGCTGGCAAAGAGAGAAAGAAAAGAACGGCGGGTACCGGTTTGTTTAGGGCAGTAAAATGACCTACAACTTTCACGCGAATTTATCATTCGGGCCTGTTTCAACGAAAAGCGCGCAATTCGTGATCAATTAGCAAGCTAGTGGTATCATTTGTATCGCTGATATATTTTAACAGGAGGGACAGCCATTTTTTTTTTCTTAATAGCAGCCATAGAACGGTTTCTGGCCTAGTTAATTGTTCGCCTTCCGCATTGTGCACCCTGCACCTTCGACGTTAATTACGGTTAGAAAACTCCTGAGAATCTTCCTCGCCTTTGTGAAGGTGCACCGGAAAACGGTGACACCGGTTGCTTTCTTTCGCTCTTCTCTCCCTCTGCACACGCTCTTTCCTTCTTTCGTTGTGCACGATGGATCGTTAAGAAGTGTTTGTTTCTTTATCCACGAACGTGGCAGATTTACTGCAATAGCACGAGAATAACCGCACCTTTTTTTATCAAAAAATATTATTATCTTTTATTAAATACATCGTGCACTGTTGAGACGCTCAGACACACTTTCATTTATATCTCAGCTAGAATTACTACAAGTTATTAATTTTATAAAAATATATCAAAAATTGCCAGAGTTATGATTTGTTTTAGTAAAAAAATTTTGTGTTACGCATTGCCTTCTTGCTGATTTTTTTTCGTCGTTTTGAAAATTTGATAAAAATTCTTTGCCATGAGATTCTCATTTTTAAAGGTTCAAACTAATATCCTGAATTTTGATGAGTCGTTCGGAACGATACTGGCAACGTGGGAATCGTTTAAACATGGCTGAAGTCATTGGGACCTCCTGTGACCGGCGCGTTATTTCCAGAACGTGTGACATCGGAGGGTTAAAAATCTGAAGTTCCATAAATATCCGGTCCAATTATAGCAAATTTAATCTCTACAAAAATTATACAAAAGCGCATCGAATCATAGGTATACTTCCTAACACGATTTACGAATGTCCAAAGGTTAGTCGATTTCGTGACTTATTCAACATTTCACTTCGCGATACGCAGTATCTGTTAGAGACACTCCGTATACTGATACGCGTTTCGGTACGCGCGTTTCCCAATCCCCCATTAGCGGTTCACGCCCTTAGATCGAGATAAAAGAGTCGACCGCACGGCAGAGCGGTTTGCATAGAAAGGGAAGACTGTTGAAAGGATCAGGAACGATGTCCGGTAGCGATGGAAACGAGACGCGTCTCGATACCATCGGTGCATTTGCCTTACTGCTGCCAATTAGAATTCCATCCATCTAGGGTTCTATCTGGTTGAGTTTCAGGTTACCTATCCATATACATTCAATGCAGCGATGAATTCGTCGAGAACTTAGAAGGTCGGTAGTTTTAGTCTAACAGAATGGGCCAGCAAATGTGTCTGTTGAAAGTAGAGTTACAGATAATTAAATGCGAAGACAGCGGATTCATTCTTATACAGTCGAGTACCCGTTATAAATATTGATTTAATTATTTGCCGCAAAGCATTAATAAGTATTATTAAGTATTAAGTATTAATATATACTGTAATTTTCCCGTATTATATTGTGTTCTTTTGTTTATTGTTAATTAACAATAACAGTAATAATAAATTTTATCTTCATGCATACTCTTATAGATTACTTGCAATTTGCTTGCAACGTCTTTTCGATAAGTTACAGTTTATTTAACAAATCATAATTGCATTCCTATATGTACTTAGTTTATAAGTTTGACAGGCTTTTAGCGCAGGCTTATACGGAAGCTACTGAACGCCGTTCAGACAAGTTGCGATACTCATCAGGTTGAAACTTGTATGTGTATAGATTCATTATAATGCATATCGGGTTGTCAAATAAATGTCAAATTTCTACTCATTAGAAATTTCAATTTCAAGATTAAAATTTCTACTCAAACTATAGTTTCAAACATGCTACGCGTTTGTATATTTTTATTTCTGTACACGGAGTAAAATAAGGATAGGTTAAGGTAGAATAAGATTAGAAAAAGGATAGTTTATAAAGAATAGTTTAAGATTTTAACTGTAAAGAGGATGTAACGGTCCTGCAAACCTCGAGAAGAAGCAGAAATAAAATACAAAGACAATACAAATACTATAGTTTCAAACGATTGAATATAACTGATCTAATTTCATCACCTAACACCGGTATAGAAATACTCGTACATATCCAAATGTCGCCCCCGAGCCATGTTTCCTGGAGCATCGAAACACAGAGAGCCCTTCGAATGGCGCAAAATTTGTTGTATTGACTCGTTACTTTATTATTATTTAACAAGTACAACCTCGAGCGAAATTGAACGAAGTTATATATAATAGAACGAAGACTATAGATCCTCGTGTTGAGACGGTTCGGACAATTCTCTTGTTCAAAGGGAAAAGTAGTGGGCTTTATAGGTTCGGAAAAGATGGAAAATGGAAGGATAGGAAGTCCGAGGTCCGGAATGACTAGTGAAGATGAAATCATTAATTATCGAAGGAAGGAATTTGAAATGTTTGCTGCTGGAGTTTGACGCAGGATGAGAAGAAGACAGAATTATCTTAACACTTCATTTACCGGCAGCCTATTTTTAGGCTTTTTAATTGCAGCAGTTAGCTATTCGAATTTATTTACTGTGTTGAGAGTTGTCTACTTATAATGTTCAGTGTTTGGAAACAGACTTTGCTTTCAATGTATGGTGTATGGAGAAATTATTGTCAGCCTAGATTGGCATATGTTACTGTAGAAAATTCTTTTTTGAATTAAAGACTGTTTTTAAATAGCCCGGTAGATAAAGTGTTAACTAAAGGAAATACAAAGATTATGTTGGCATACACGGTCTGTCTGAAAAGAAACCGAACTTTTGCTATAAAAAGAAAAAAATACAAATAAAGTTTTTACACACACGTTTATTTACTCAAAATAATCTACCTCTGCGTCAATACAGCGTGTAGACCGCGCAATTAACATTTCGAAGGACCTTTGCAGTTCCTGTTTTGGTAGCCCGTTTAGTACGGCGGTTAGAGCGGCCTGAATCTCCGAAATGTTGCTACAATGTGTTCCTTTCATTGGAATTGGCATTGTTACCTTGGATCATCACCCCCTACTCGCCTGATCTGTCTCCCTGCAATTATTTTCTTTTTCCAAAATTGAAAATTCCAATGAAAGGAACACATTATAGCAACATTTCGAAGATTCAGGCCGCTGTAACCGCCGTACTAAACGGACTACTAAAACAACACCTGCAAAGATCCTTCGAAATGTTAATTACGCGGAAGATTATTTTGAGTAAATAAACGTACTTTTTTCTTTCGATAGCAAAAGTTCGGTTTCTTTTTAGACAGACCGTGTACAACAAATCGTGAAATGTCCATTTGGCTTGGTCCCATCGCTACCGTCCAGGAATCGTCACGCAGCCGCGGTTAGGGGCGACGTGATTCGAGCACACGGCCGTAGGAAGTAGGATGGTCGCCGGAAGTCCTCCGCCGAATAGCGTTCGCGCGGTGGGGTTCGCCAAAGACACACATTCGTTTGCACTCTCCCGTTTCCTGGCGGCCCACGATGAAAAGAACCATAACAGTTTACGGAGCGGCAGCCACCACTTAACCGCCGGAATGAGGGACGGGAGACCTAGCAACGTGCGATACGCATTCGTGGATTAAAGTGGAGCGATGCATGGTCTATCCTGACGTCTTCGGCGAGCTTTGCCGCGCTCGTGGTTCTCGTGGTCTTCGTTCCTCACCATGAGCTCCTCGGTTACATCGTTTCGCTCTGATAGTGACGCGAGTGAACCAACGACCATACGTGAAAATTGCTCGTTTTTCGGCGCGGTGACGTGTTGCGCGCGTGTTAGAAAAATCGTGGTTGAAGCGTAGGAATTTTTAACGACTAAATTTGGAAATTAGCGAGACACAGAGTGAAGAGAGAACTGAGTAATCAGGTTACTGATTTCTTTGATTGGTTTAGCGTTGTGCTACAGTGCCAGTGAAGTGGAGAATCGTTAAATTTAATCATAGGACGTTTGTAGGTATGAATTTGATCTTAGGTAGCCAAATTTGTAGGGAGATCGTTGGAAATTGTTCGATTTCACCGATGCGAGGAAATACTGGTGAAATTGCGATCGTAAATCAAATTGAAGAGCAAATCTGCTAGTAAAACTGTTCTCTTTGTAAATTAACAAGTTATTTCGCCTTCGATGCATTAAACTAATCCTGTAAGAGTCCATGAAATAGTATACATTTGAAAATAAGTTTCCAGCCAAGATTTCATGCTTCGTATTAGAAAACCGTGGCACAGGTGGTTCAGTGCCCACAACTGGTCAAAATTGTATTAACTATTAATTGTTTGTCGTCAAAAACAAACCACGTATTAAATTAAACCTATAGCGATTTATTCGCGGAGTGTATTCTATTAAACAGTTTTCTCGGATTAGTCTTCGTTTGTTGAATGAGAATATCATTCCCCGCTTGATGTTCTTGCTTTCACTCCTATTAAACGTTACGTACATTCCTGATTTTCGTCTAGATACGAAATTCGCGGGTCCCCACTGATCGCAAATTGCCTGTACGTCGGTGATACCACTTTTGGAATCAATTTTACGCGGACCGGAACGGTGAAAGTCGCGCAAACTTGCCTCCGCGACCGCGTAATTGCTCTGGCGTGTTCTATCTTTGGAATACGAGCGAATAAATCCGCGAATATTTTGTATGCCTCGCGAGCCACTAAGTTTCCATCGTGCTTGGCGAAATAGAAAGAAAGGGTCCTATACAAGAATGTGGTCCTACAGAAAATGGTTTAATATCCTGCGAGAGTGACGACAAGAAAATTAACGAAAAATGTTGCGGTTGTACCAAACACGCACGCACACGTAACTTGAATATACATTCTAATCGTTCATCCATAAAAGTTTGAAAGGAGACGTAATTTTAAATGGATTATACATAGGCAACTAGTTTTAGCTTCGCGAAGTAATCTGGTTGGTCGGGTTTGACTGCCTTTATGTAATCTTTGAGTTTCTCTTTCCTATGGAAAAAAAAGTCATTAAAGCAATTAACTCTACTGTTAACCTCTTGAGGGACGAATTTTAAATAGATTTGATTTACTTTAATTGAACACGTGCAAACCAAAGCAATTTTTATCATATAAGCATACTGTCACGTTTTGATATGGTACATGTTTTAATTCTAAAAGGTGTTGTGATCGCAAGTAATGGTAATTTTGGTACAAAGGAAAAAGTACAAGTTAACATAAGGAATTGTGTTAATGTTCCTCGAGAGGTTAACGCTGTTACTGAAATTCCAGGCAACCTCTGCGAGTAACGTAACGTGACTGCCATAGAACCGCATTCCCTAGTTCCGATCGCTGAAAAATTGATCAGGATACAGTTCAAATTACCGTTTCTTTGTTCCGACATTCCTCATCGCTAGCGCGGCACTGCTGTAATAAAGACATGAACGTGGAATTAAAAGGTTATCGAACAGTAAATTACTATTGGCTGTCAAGTCTGAGACCACTCCGAGAACACACATTGACGTGAAACCATACTTGAGGGCTAAATTCTCGTATAGGAATTCTCGCGAAATTGGTGGGAATTAATAAATAACAACTGGTAAAATGAATCGATACCGTAGTATACTTGAAGCTTTTTACATGTCTGCCTCTGATTGTTTTAAGGAGGGAAGCCACTGTAAAATCATTGAAACTACACCATAATTTAAAATTTTTTATACGTGTAAATAATTGATTTACCATTACAACTAAAAAATGGGCTTAAACTACGCTTCTTAACAATCATTTTAAAAAATATGGGCGTTTCCCGCTAGTCTGGAAGATTAAAAATGAACCGATTGTCTGAAAGAGAAAAAAAAATCCCGAGTACTTCTTTTTACATGTGCTCAACTGGCAAACCTCACATACTTTCAAAATATTTAGTTTTAGGTTCCAAAAAACAATTTGTAAAACCTGTTATGAAATTTCATTACAAATCTTAAAGTTTCAGCTGAAACTTTAGGGGGTCGTTTCACCTCCTAAATACGAAAACGGTCCATTATAAAAAAAATACGTATATCTTATTTTTTGGTCCTTCAAAACATATCCAAAAATCGAAACACTCAGAGGCGGACAACTAAAAAGCTTTCCTTGTTAGTATATATTGTACAAAACAATAATAAGAAATTAAATAAAAACACGATGGCCCAGTGGGAAAAACGTCTTATTTTTTACTGGAGTCCTACAATTATTTATTACTCCTACAAATACAAATATTTTAAGTAGATGCGTCTTTCTAAGAGTATTTGGAAGATGTTCAATGGAAACAGATACATTCACAAAAAATACGATTTCCTCTAGGCATAGTTTGTGTTCAAATTGACCTATCGTTAAATCAACCAATTTAAAATTGACGTAGCGACGTCAGGAGTGATCTGCAACTTGGAAAATAAAAATATATTTATAAATTCGTGAATCAAGTGTTCCAAGACAGTGCTGTGAACTGCAACAGGATAAATCGATCAAAGTGCATTTCAACATCGTCCACTTCAAACTTTGAAGTTCAAAGGATCGTCTTAAAAATTTCCTCCTCTTTGTGCCGAAGAATCTTGAAATAAACAGTCGCAACGAATATTTCTCACTTCGAGTCGCCGAAGAATGAACCAAAGCGTTCAAACACTCCCCTCTGGATATACGCAACGTCGTAATCTCATTCCTGGAAAAGCTCTGACTTCACTTCCTGTCGTCATTGGCCAACCGTATCTCCTCTGACTCGTCAATTTCCTCCAACTCGAGCAACAGTTAAAAATGCAATATTTGGAGTGATATGACGTCGATCCAGCGTGTATCATGCGTCGACAAGGACTGCGTGTGCGTTCTGTGCCGTGAGCTGAAGGATACCAGGATGACCGCGAACCTGAAGAGCTCCAGAGCTCCTCACGAAGGAGTTAACTTCATTCTGCGCCGAGGTTTGCCCTTAACGACGAGGATCCCGTCCAAGGAGTGGCTGGAGACGGAGGAGCCAAGGTTCAAAGGATACGGAGACGCCACGAAGGACAAGAGTCACGGAACGGAAACAGAGAGGACGATGACGCCAGCTGTCACGGGGAAACCCGACAGAGACGTTGCTCACAAGACTGTTATTTACTTCGGGGACAGCAGCCAGAGGCAGAGGGAAGCCAAATCGAAGGAGACTCACACGGGACGATTGGTAAGTGAGCGGATTTTCGGGAAACTTTGGAGAATTTGTCGAACCGACCTGAGAACTTTGCTGTAGGGTGTTTGTTTGGAAAACATTTGCTATTTGTTCTGAAGTTACGACTTGGGTGATATTAACCCTTTGCACTCGAGGGCCTTTTTTTCTGGTATCTGTCAGCAACTCGAGATGCTTTCTTAGCATTCTATTGCCACAAATGCTGAGCTATCGAGATTTGAGAGTCAGGTCACCTTTACTGCACCGACAATCATTTTATTGACATTTCGGGTTTTAAAGAAATTAAAACTAAAGAAACATTATTGCTGATAGATTTGCTGCGTGCAAAGGGTTAACTGACGGGGGTATTATGAACTATTGCCACTTGGACAATTTAATATATTATTCAGAAATGCTTGAATTACTTAAAATATTTTAACCGTTTGCACTCGAGGCCCTTTTTTTCTGGTATCTACCAGCAACTCGAGATGCTTTCTTAGCATTCTATTGCCACGAATTCTAAGATTATATTGACTTCTCGAATGAGATCTCTAATTCGAGATTTGAGAATCAGGTCACCTTTGCCTCAAAACGACGATCATTTTATTGGCACTTCGAGTTCCAAAGAAATTAAAACTAAAGAAAACCTAGCGGTGACTGAGAGTCAATGACAACGCTGCAACTTTGTCAATTCAAGGTCTTTTCCGAACAAAAAAATTGCGTCACATTCCCCAAGAAACGTTCTTTCAAATACCCTTGGACTCGTTATCAAACAGTTTTCCCTTTACCCCCGAAAAACTCTCAGATATACAGGGTAATCATTTTATCTGAAGACATTGAAATATCTCTAGAATTATGCATCAGATTAGAACAAGCGGGTAATGAAAGTTGTTCGTTGCGAAGGGGGAAAATGCAAAAACTCCTAGGTAAAATTTATGTATTTCTTTCTGGAGAATCCAAATCTGCAATGAAAAATGGGGGTTCCCATTTAAGTTTTTTATCTTCCTCCACCCTCACCCCCAGATTTGGTATTATTGGTATTATTTCGAATTTGGTATTATTGAATGTCCACCTTTGCAACTTTCATTACCCACTTCTTCTAATCTGATGCATAATTCTCGAGATATTTCAATGTCTTCACATTAGGGGTGTGCCGGGATCCCGGTCGGGTCGGGAATTCCTCCCGGGATCGGGATGGAATCCCGAGAATTTCAAAGTCCCGAATACATCCGGGATTCCCGTGAATTTCCGGGATTCCGAAACCGTTCGGGATTCCCGAGAATTTCGAGATCCCGTAAATGTTCGGGATTCCCGGGAATTTCGAAATCCCGTACATTCGGATTGCTGAAATTTTCAAGAATAACAACACTTTCGGAAATCCCAGATATTATTCTATATCCCGTACATTGTCGGGAATCCCGAACATTTTCGAGATCCCCTACATTCTCGGGAATCCCGGATTTTTGCGGGATTCTCGTGTATTCTCGGGAATCCCGAATCAACTCGGGATCCCGCATAAACTCGAGAATCCCGAATATTCTCGGGTATCCCGGACATTTTACGGGAATCCCGCACACCCTTACTTCACATAAAATGACCACCCTGTATACCTCTTTCCTACCTTCAAATGGTTAGAAGTCCAAGACACGCAGCAAAGTTCTTAGAGCCGAACGAACAAGAATTCGCATAGTTTCGTCGAAACGTGTCGCTTACGGATGGTCCCTCGTCAGACAGAGCCTGTGGCGAAAGAGGAGTGCAGGATGTCGGAGCCAGATCCTGTCGAGGACTCGAAATGTTCAGGGAAGTCGCCGACGGAGAGACAACGGTCGACGGTCAGTCTAGTGGAGAATGAGGGTGCCAAGGTCACGCACGAGATCGTGGTGAACGTCAGTCCTAACAGGGAGGACGTTCTGAGGATCGAGGAGGACGAGAGCCAGGTCGAGGATCATTGGTCCTTGCCGGGGGACAACATCGGGTTCAAGGCGGACTGGAGCTTCGTTCAGCAATGGCGCCTGAGGGGGTAAATCGCGCTAATGTTGTTGCGTTTCGCCGTCTCGATGAAAAATTAGTGTTACAGAGCTTAGTCGGTGGCGCAGACATAAATTTAGCAACTGGAATTCCCAGCGAAAGATTAACGGAAAATTCGTCGCTGTTCTTTTCGATCCTTTGGCCGAATTAGCTAGTGTCATTAAACTCACGTAACGTTATAAGTCCAAGTACAGTTTAAATAAAACACATTCAGATTATCAAAAACCGATAAAAATAGAAGAGAATTTAGAAAAATTATTTGAAAAAATCCACAAGGATCAAGTGATTATATAGATCTGCTGGTCCAACTACAGTTTAAATAAAACACATTTAGATTCTCTAAAATTGTTAAAAACAGAGTAGAATTTAGAAAAATTATTTGAAACAGTCTACAGGAGTCAAGTGATTATATAGATCTGCTGGTCCAACTACAGTTTAAATAAAACACATTCAGATTCTCTAAAATCGATCAAAACAGAGTAGAATTTAGAAAAATTATTTGAAACAGTCTACAGGGGGTCAAGTGGAACAAGTTTCAATCGATCCACGGTTTACTATAAAATATTTAAAAAGTCTTCCAACTTTTCTGGTATTAGGTTGGGACGAAACGAATGTTCTCGCTTCTAATAGTCAAGATTACACCGAGAAAGAGAGCATGGGTTGCTCTTAGTGAGAAATAAAATAATTGTATATACATAAGGCAACAATATGATTAGTAAATTACAGGTTTTCGAGGCACCTCTGCAATCCGCTCCCAGATCATCTTAACCGGGTTACCACATGTTATCCTGTACAGAATAACCTGATTACATAAATTACTATTGTACAGGGTGGTCCACGTAAATGAGATCACCCAAATACCCCCATTAGTTATGTACACGAATGAACTCACAAAAAGTCAAGCAAAATAATAGAAAATACATTTTGGAAACCTAGATTGCGAACACGTGTTTGCAATTTCTCGAGTAGAGTAACTTATCGTTATCACTTCGGACAAGAAGCATCGCAACATTATTACGTAGCGAAGGAACGATAACGAGTATTGTTTGTAAACAGTTGAATACATCAGTAGTGTGTTGGGTCAGTTCGTCGAACATCTTATCAGCGACACAATAACCCTCAGATCTTGGAGAGAAGGTCGATGTACATTTTTGCATAAATGTATTTCTTTATTTTTAAGTGCTAAATTATCTCAGCACTTCAACCACCAATGTTTGTCGTTTAAACTTTTGGTGTGCCCGTTTGTAATGTGGTATTTTCGTTTGCTTTGCAGACCTGGCGGTGGCAATGGACGTGATCTATATTGTCCTCCATACTCGAAGGACTTCGCAGAGAGTTCACCGAAAAACGGTGTTCACAATATGGTTCACATGGTGGCTGAGAGAGATACAGACAGCGTGGCTCCAACGCCCACGCCTCAACATCCTCATCACTCTCAGCATCATCATCTCAGTTTGCACGAAATACGCGCGCTTCAGGTATCCACTTATTTTCCAATCTATAATTAAATTGTACATGTTAGTAATATCTATTTAAGCCTATTTGTTAAATGTTACCATACATATCGTTACCAAGGAACAATTGTCTTACTGGAGTTTGTTTCGAATGCTCCAATACTGTAACTCCGATGCTGAAAATGTTTATAAATTTTCCAGAGGCGACCAGAATGCACAGGCAACAGCTCTTCGGATGAGAATCGATCATCGGGGCACGCGAGCATGTCGGACACAGGTGGCCACACCAGCAGCAGTTCGCCACCCCATCGTCACCACAGGGCGCATAGTCCTCAGCAGCTGAACTCTGTGCCTGAAGACGATCGTCTATCGGCCTCCGTTACCCAGAGAAATGGCAGGAGCAGATCTGGCCAAAATCGCAATAGACACAGAGCCACGCCAGCCAAGGTGCCTTTTTCAAAACACAACCTAACCAGAACTTCGCTTTTCTAACTCGTAACGCGACGTTACTGATCGAAAACATTCAAGAACCTCCTCTGCGTTGGCAATTGTCAGTTTTTAATGGAAAACATTGATCGTAGTTGCAGGTGCCATGGTCGGGATCCGGTTTGGAAGACATCAAACTGGCGATCCAACAGCTCACGATGCGTTCCCATAAGTCATCGTCCACTTACTCCTCCTTGAGCGGCTCTGAGAGCTCGGAGCCTGCTGTAAGAAGACTGATGCGGCATTCCAGCTTGGAAACCATCAACACCAACGTGACCAGCGCCGATGAATTCGTCTGGGTGGACTCCCACAATAGACTGGTGGAGTTGCAGCAACTACCTTGGACGCACCACGACGTGCTTCGCGTGTTGCAGAATGGTCGTACCAGGGAGCACATGGACCAAGTCTCTATGGAGACTATACCTCGTTTATCTTACCTGCTGCAGAGGGCCTTGGTCAGAATCGGTCGTGAGACTCAGAGACTGGCCAAGCCCGTTGGTCTGTGCAGCAAACACGAGATCTACAGTGCATTTAAAATCGTCTTGTGCCCTGCCTTGGCTGATTCTTGCACCAAGGTACGTGGAGGATATGCGGTACAAGCTCTTTTCATACCATAGTACCTATAGAGCGTAGTTTCTATAGTATTTTTTATTGTTGTATCAATACAATGAAGTATAAATCTATTTTCACAAACTTTTTTTTTCTCTGAATCGTACATGTCTTGCTAGGATTCACTTGAAAGGTAACAACACGTACTTTTAACTAAGAAACATATAGATATCATGCAAATTTGATAACTGTATACAATGTAATTTAAATATAATTAGTTGTACAGTTACAACTTAATTTATAGTAAAAAAATTAATTATAAAATCAACGTGGAATGTCAATCGTGTTGTCAATCAGGTTGATGGCAATTTAATGATACACACAGGTGGAAATAAATGATCAACCATGCAGAGAGCTTCAAAAAAAAAAAAGAGAGAAAAAAACGTTATAGATCCTGTTTAGTTCATTCTACCAGTTATGAATTGAGTCTTTCAATAGCTATCTCGCTACCCTGTAAAACCGGTGTGAACATCCATCGAATTTCTTCCTTTTCTAGGCCTGCTTACGCGCCGCCGCGATGTTCGCTGTATCCGGCGACCAATTGAAGCAATCGAAAGCATCCCGATCGGGACTCCAATTACCAGTTGGACGATTTCTTCGTTGGATGTCCGACGTGCGATTAGGAAGAATGATACACGAATACGCCGCCATATATCTGACCGCGGGAATCGAGAATCTCTTGGAAGAAATACTGTTACAATGCATACCGACCGATCCCCACACAACTCTAACGGCGACTATGTTGGAGCACGCCATAGCAAATAGTGGAGATTTATGGGGGCTTCTACAGCCATACGCGCATCTTAATGCTGGACGAACGGCATCAGGTAGAGCTACCAGGGTGGCCCAGAAAATATACATGTTAATCACTTAATTTCCTGGTCATCTTTCAAGCATCAAGTAACGACATATAAAGCTACGTTGTCTTATAATTCAAATGTCTCCAGGTGCTCTTGCAATGCCTCGTTGGGCCAGCGTAAGTTCATTAAACTCGTCGTCGTCATCCCGAAGTGGAAGAGACGCAGCAAGCTCCGCGTTTGAACCGTCACTACTGACCACATGCGTAGGATCTATGTCGGAACTTTTGGATCTAATCTCGAAAGTAGTTCAAGCGGGACGCTCGCCCATACCTCTGACCGCCAAGGCGTTGAACGCGTTGTTTTATTACATGAGGTGTTCACAGGTGCAATAATCTCTATTCATACTCTAATTAATTCAATTGTAACATTTACAGGTTATGAGAATGACGTTAAAACAAGGAGCCGAAAGGAAAATAGATAATAATAAATAATATAACTTTGTTTAGCTGGAGCATGGCGAACGGGGTTCTGGGATACAAGAACTGGCGTACGAGCGAGCGTACGTTGTTCTTCCCCCTCTGGTTGAGTGGCTGCGTGTCGCGACTGCTCATGCAGAACATAGACACGGACTAGTCGTAGATCAAGACGATATTAATCAAGCTGCTAGATTGTTATTACCTGGGGTAGACTGTCCCGTTAGACCGATATGGTAATATACATCAAGAAGCTCTTCTAAAAAACATCAGAATACCTTTAGACCAGAATCATGTTTACTTCATTTACAAATCTAATCAAACTTCATCTACAGTTTCGAGGAGGTCGCGGTGTGCTCAAAACGCATAGACGATTCCGAGTACGTTCGTCTCCTCACTATGGATATGGCCTTCAAAATGTTGATCGGCGGACGCACTGATTTAATCGCTCAAGCTATACTCCTCTTGCCATCCACGAAGATCAACACTGTGAATGACAACGGCTTCACCGCTCTGATGATAGCTTGCATTAATGGCGATGAAACCGCTGTACTAGCTCTCCTAGATGCTGGCGCTGATTTAAACATTGAAAGTCCACCACCGCCAACTGGTCAGTCGGGGAACACCCCTTCCAAGGTTCCCTCAGTGCCGACTGTGTCGAACACCAGGAGTCCAGTCACTCAATCCTCGATTATGTCTTCTGGGAAGAACACTCAAACACTAAATTCCTCCTCTGGTTCGCCAGGCTCGTCTAGTAACGCTTCCAGCAATATATGCTGCAATCAAACTGGAATCAACGCGGAAACTCAACACTGGACTGCTTTAACTTACACCGCCTTGCTGGGTCACTGTAACATTGCCAGAATATTGTTAGAGAGAGGCGCCGCAGTCGAAGGTGGTGCTAAAGTCAGCGAAGACAAATGTACTGTCACGCCTTTACAAGCAGCCACTGCATCTGGCAATAACGAGATGGTGGCGCTCTTATTGGCTCATGGGGCACAGCCATTCTTATCTACCTTGATAAAGGACTCGTTTTCCTATTCTGGATCTGCTCAACGGGGGTGCTACAGGCAAGTATAATAGAATACTCTCTAATGTATGTATAAAATTACCTATTATTACAGTTTGAATAAAATTCTATTTGTAATCTATTCATTTCATACAGTGCGATATCAGTAGCAACGGCTCACGGTCAGCGGAGCTGTCTTCGTCAGTTACTGTCGCATCCGCTAAACTTCTCCGCGAAACGAGGAGAGAAAGAAGTCTTATCGTTGGAAGAGATCCTTGCTGAAGGCAGCGCAGGTACTAGTCCACAGCAACAAACTGTAGATGGAAGAGGAAATCGGAGAGAAGGCAAAGAACCAGTTTTCAACAAGGTGCAGACGAAAGCTTTGCAGGAAGCTATGTATCACAGCGCTGAGAGTAATCATTTAGGTAAGAGTAACAGTTATTTGTAACATTTTCAAGAGCCGTAAATTACTGAATTTTTTTCACAGATATCACAATGGAACTTCGCGGACTAAAGGTGGGCTGGACATTACATTGCTGGATGCACAGTCTGGCAACAGCCCATGAAATGAGACTAGACTCAGTGATAGATCAGTTGCTTCAAGATTTTCTTCAAGTGTGTCCAGATGACTATTCGACGCAATTTGTACAAGAATGTCTTCCTTTGTTATTCAATATCTTTAGGTACAGTAAGGTAGGCTACAGTTTAAATCAGTAACATCCCTACCTAACAAACTGAAAGCATTCCTTCTACCTATTATTAACTTCGTTGTCTGCACAGAAGGAAGGTACGACGCTTCTTCTTGCTGATATTTTCTGTACGTGCTTTGGATGGGAACCGATAAAACCCATCAGAGACACTACGCTCTCCAGTGGATCAAGGATCGATCCCAAATTTGTAAATAACCCGGAGTTGAGTGATGTACAATTTAGAGTAGAGGGCAGAGTGTTTTACGGCCATAAAATTGTGTTGGTCACGTCGTCTCCGAGATTTAGGAATATGTTAAGTTCGAAGTTGTGCGAGGGTAATCCCCCTATTGTACAGATTAATGATATTAGATACCACATTTTCCAGGTATGTAACCTTTTAGGACCTTCTTTGGCACTGTTGTAGATCATTTTCTCTTGTAAAACCATATTTCACTTTAATCTTCAGATGGTTATGGAATTTCTGTATCACGGTGGATGTGCTACATTGGAAGTGAATCAAAGTGATGTTTTGGAGTTGATGGCTGCCGCAAACTTCTTCCAGTTAGACGGTTTACTTAGGTATTGCGAAGCACAGTGTTCTTCTATGGTTGATCTCGACAACATTGTTTCAATGTACATTCATGCGAAGGTATTTTATTTATGTTTTGTTCGCCTCCAAGACGAAGGAACGATCTTTCTAACAAGAAAAAACTTTTAGGTTTACAATGCAACGCAGCTTTTGGAATACTGTCAAGGATTCCTGCTACAAAACATGGTCGCGTTGCTGACCTACGATGACTCAGTCAAGCGTTTACTATTTGCAAAGAAACTGCCTAATCATGATGTTCTTGCAGGCCTCCTTCTGACTTTGCAAGCACGAATAAAGGCTAGACGATCTCAACAACAAAATAAAATGAAAACTTAGATATTTAATAAGCATCATACGCAACGTAAGGATATTGTCGCGATATCATTTTTTTACTTTCATCGAGTGTAATTGTCAATATATTTACGTACACTTACATGACGTCATTTACGCGAAAGAAAAATACGTAAATCAATTAAGACTGAATGTTCGATGATCTATCTTTAACTTAACTTCAGTATAAATTCCTTTTAACTCGTAATTATCTGCGGTTTTAATAGGACTTAAAAGTGATGCTTTGACATGTATGAAATACGCATTTGCTTTACCTCTGTTATATAGTATTTTCATTTTTACTGATTTTTCATAAGCTATAAAGTATGGTACATAAGTGCATATGAAACTATGGTTAAACTATACAAGTTCATATTTTACTGTTGTAAATGAGTCTCGAGCGTACATAATAATTAAGAAATTTAATTTTTAAAAACGAAAGCTTGCCAGACATCTTAAAGTAATTTTTAAGTAATTGTGTAAATACAAAATTTATATTAATTAACATAATATACACAGGCATGGTACGTGCTATATGGATATTAAACTCCTTACAATAGGAAACCATTAATATATACGAACAAGTGAACATACATTTTGTATATAAAACAGACCAAGCAGTTTACGCACAATGCAAAGAAGACAATACAAAATATTGATGTGTTCTCGTGTACTAATAATACAATATACTTTGTATATCACGATTGCAATAAATTATAAATATTGTGATAATACAAATTTTAAACGACAATTGTTTTACATCTCGAAGCTTAATAAAACTGTTTATCTCTTTTATCAATCTTCATCTTGCATATGGATGAGAGTAAAAACGAAAAATTCATGCAAAGCGAAATTATTACTTATGTATATCGCTCAATAATTGCCAAGTTCTGATACAACACACTGCTCTTTTTATTTTCTTATGATTCAAATAAATTAAGCTTATGTTTCACGTAATAAAGTTATACAAACAATGTGACGCATTACAAAAAAAAAAGAAGAAATAAAACATAATTGATAATGCTTACATACTAATTCACCACGTTACAGTTCGTTATTACAACAAAACTGTCGCAATCGAAATCCGCGGTACGTTTAACAGCGTAACAATGTTAGTATTATATATATAATATGATTTATTTAGAATGTCAATGGTTAGTTGTATATACAATATTCAAGTTGTAACCTTAATGATAATGTAATCACTGGACTTTTTAGATTTTGGAATGCCTAATAATCATTATAAGAGTTAAATCGATCCTCAGAAAACGGCTGTCTCAATCTCACAATTATCTGTAGCATATCTCTTGTTATTAACGTTTGTAAACATCAGTAGATATATAGGCAATCCATAATAAACGACATAGCTCTTACGAAAAATAATTATAGAAATTATATTCACACTCGGTTAATTCAATTATGCTTTACCTGTATAAATCTGTAGCAAAAATGTAAGTTTCAAGATAATTTCGTTAAAACGTTATCGTATCCCATGACGTAAATAATAAAATTCATTTGCTCAATACTTGTGTTCGCATAGAAGCAAGAAAAGTGAAGTTTCAAACACACAAAGTGTAAATTATTCTATTATTCGTAAACATTGTGTATTTTACATTAGAAATTCAATATGAAAGAGTGAAGATGCTCCACTTTAAATAATTAATGATAAAAATAAAGAAAGCTGTGTAATGGATTCAAGTATTAGGATTAATTTACGAATTTTAATATTTTCGAAGTGAAAAACAATAAATAACAATATTTATGCATCGTTATAAGATTATTTATACAACTCATACAAATTTATATACAAAATTAAATAAGAGAAATAACATAGTACATAATATTAAGCAATATTGTATGTTTGCTTTGAAACAATATCATGCAATGAAATTTAAAATACTGAAATATTCAATTAGTATAATATACAATAATTTGTAACTACAGCTTTACAAGTTACGCTTATCTATTTGATACGAGTTGAGCAAAACCTGTGGGTAACATTTGTATCGATAATACATATAATACATACAACAGAAAATCAGTGTTACATGCAATTGGGTAAAGAACAAGTGAAAAATACAGTTCGTTCAACATGTTTTGCCCATAAAATACTAATCATTTAGTCGATTAATTTAGTGCCACATCGTTTAGTCTATATATTTCTGAGGTATGATATTCTGAAAATGATATTCCTACAAATGATTTTCTCCAGTCATTCGTATTTCCTTAACTTAATACATTGAAATACTACACAAAGACTTTTGAACAAATTTAAACTTCCCAGAGCAAACAATTTAATAAAATCGCTCTTCAAAATTAATAACTGCAGTTCACTGTCTCACAGTGAGAAATATTTTAAGTTATAGCGTAGCTGGTCGGTAAAAAGTACATAATTTTAACATGGATTTTCAGCAAACATATATACGTTGCCATAGAATTTGAAGTTTTAAAATAACATTAACAGTTTCCGTTTAAACTCCATTATTTTCTTAAAATGGCCGTTGTATTTGTAATGCTGTACAATTTATTGAAAAAATAATATATATAATACAATTAAAGTGATGCGTTCAAATTTCCCGTGAAAGATTACCCTCCGAGTATAACGAAAGTGACAATGATTGCTATACATTATTCAAAACTCTACTAATCGTATCTCAAAACGAAAATAAACATTTATTTATACCACTAATACAAAGCAGCTTTAACGAATAATGTAGACATCTACATATACACTTGTTATATTTCATTTTAATCTAAATTTATTAATTTAGATCATTAGGAAATAAAAGTTAAAGAAGAAGATAGATATGCGATGAGAACAGTGTAAAATGTTCCAAGAGTTTTACAAGTGAACAAGAATAATACATTCAGACCATGTGTCGATTTACAAACAAATATAAAATAAGTCTATCCTCTCCCCATATTGCGTATCCAATATAGAAACTGGTAAAATTATATTTTTTTCGTTATTTCTACAATCGATATAAGATAGATTGAGACAACCCTTTTCATTTGTTCGTGATGTCTACGATGATTAGGAGCGTTAACTTAGTTTAGTGACTAGAATAATAACTAATATACCAACGACTATAATCGCGAATAACAACAGAATAAAAACTTTTCGCTGATATTTACGTCGATAATTACTTCCCTTAATTAACTCTTGTACCCCCAGCTCGACATTTCCGTGTACACTTTCTATGTGGTTGTCTATCGTGTCTGCAATACCATGGAGTTATAAGAATACAAAACACCTCTCTAATATTTTTACTAAAGGAAGACAAAGTTGCTTACCAATCGTTTCATCTTGTTGGTGCACCAATGCCGCGAGTTCGCGCATTATTTGATTCACATCCAAAATATTCCCTTCAATCTTTTTTATCCTATCTTCCCTCTCTAACAGTAATCCTTGTTGAAACTCAAGACTCCTTTGGGTTGCACTGTGATCACTTTCTTCAATTTGTAGAAGACGTTCCTGTTCCTCATCATCCACATCCATAGAATGCTCTATACTAGTTGTACGCAAAATATGTTTCTTCATCTTATCCGCAATAGACTATAAACAATATCATGAAGTCATTTGAGTATAAACGTTATCCAATGTACTACCAAGTAAAGTGTTAGATACCTTCTGCATGTCTGAGTATCTTTGCACGGTGTCTTTAAAATTGGTGGTGAGTTTTTCAATTTGCAACTTCTGGTGTTTATCCCCTCTCCTCATTAACACTGTCAGTCTCGCAATATCTTTGCTCGTTTGACTTACTACTTGATTTGTGCTTAACTGCATTACATGCCTAATTAACCAATAAGCAATATAAATATAAATGCATACAGTGTTTATTAATACAATGTTAATTACTATGTTAAATACTTACACCTGATCCCTTAGACCCTGATTATCTTTATTGGTTCCAATATTTTTGTATGCATGCTCGAGGGATTTCCAACTAGTATTAATTGTATATATGTTAGTCGTAATATTCTCGCTGAGACTATAAAGTTCAGTAGGGCTAAATCCCACATCAGGTACATCCGTGCGTTGATCCGTGGACCCATATGTTTGAGAACTGTGAGCCATTCTAGAAGCACATACAATTTTTATTAAAATCCTTTATTGCATTATAACATTAATTTTGCTCATATCGAAGTTGTCATTTCTTGTATGCAGTAGAAGATAATACTTGCTTTATGATTCTACATGCACGTAACAAACAAGTATTAAGCTGAAGATTAGAAATTCATTTTTAACCGACTTCGAAAAGGAGGAGGTCATTCGATTCGACGTGTATATATATTTTTTTTTTCATTAAAATCCATATCATGTAGTTATACTACTACTTCCTCTATCGATAATTATGCGAATAATTTAGATTAAATTTTTTGTTCTGTGCAAGCTTCAAAAAGAACACTAAAAAAGGTATTAGTATTCTCGAATGAGGATTAGATGATTATATACCCAATATCGTGTATATTTCTTTTGCCGTATACAATTTAAATTCGTATGCGTTGTTATTAAGACGTCTACAAAATTGGGTTTTGAAACGTTGTTAATCGATATAAATGTATAACAACTAAATTAACGTTAGCTGAAATGTGCCCTATACGATTTTGTCTGTATACTCGAAACAGATAAAATTAATGGAGATGATTACGCATAAATGGATAATAAGAGTCGTCGTTCGTGTAACTGACCTGATTCGTTTTATCACAAGTAGTCTTAATATCTAGATAGAAATTGCTTTCGTTATTTCACATTTAAAAGTCGAGAGAACTATTTTTACGTATCGAATTTTAGAAACTGACAGTTGCCTAAACGATCTACTCCACCGTCCATGTGACAATAGTTCCTTTGGGTGCTTTCCAATTGCCTAACGCATCTTGACACATGTATACACAGGATGCACAAAGTGTAACGTTGTGCACGACTCAATTCGAACAAAGTAATGGGTGCATTCAGTGGACAACTGATCACTGATCATGATCCATATTACTAGAAATCACTAGATTCACCAGTGGTGGCGGACCTTACTGACAATGAGCGATATGGCGAACGATCAGAGAAACGGCGAAGAAGACTATCTGATAGATACATAACACAAGTGACACTGTTTAAATTCGTTTAAATATTGGCGCCGATCCACAACCTCTGTAATATGAATCGTATCCTAATTGCCGATGCGGAGCATCGGGATTGTCGATCGGCAACAAGATTTAAACGAATTTAAATAGCGATTTAGATTTACAATTAGAACAGTCCTAGTGATTTTATTAAAATAAGGTATATATTTGTTTTCTAAAAAGTTATTTATCAGGTTTTGACTGTCGTTATCTAATTGTAAAATGTCAATATTGAAATCATCTAGTATACAGTGATGGTGGTTTCTCGTGATTAGATCAGTGATCGTGAGCACCAAAGTTTCGCTTCTGTAAGAGTAAGTACTCTGCGAATATAAATTTGAACAATTTTTTGGCGCAGGAATAGAATAGAGATAGAGAATTCTGAAATAAATAACAAAGAACATTATAGTACTGTTTATTATATAATTTTAAGAAGTTGTATCTAGTTTCATGGTTTATGAAAATATCATGAATATATATAAATCTATACAATTTCTATATCCCTGTGATTTAGATGAAATATTGTACGTTATTTTGCGTTTTATTTATTCTATCAGCTTTTGTAATACTTCTACTTCAAACTTACGCGTTTTCTCACCGATGGCGCCACTGTAGTTCTGCACTGGCAACTAAAGGCTAACAAAGTTGCAAATCAAAAATATGCCTTTTAGAGATAAGAAATAGGATCATATAGCACCTAATGTAATACCAGTCTTACATTTGCTTATTCTTCACTTACGTTACTTTGTGTTTACATTTGTTCACATACCCCTTTTCATAATTCCCTTGGCATTCTCATTAGGGATGCCAGTAGTTTGTTGCCCTCCTATAGCTCGGGGACCTTTTAATTTGAACTTCTGGAGGAAATCTTCGCAGATTCTCGATATTAAATTACAATGTTGACATTGTTGATGAAAGTATATTTGTATTTTAAATTACAGTAAATTGTAATTCTGTATTGAGTTTATATCGGTAATTTTTGAATGCCAACCAGTTTATTTGAAAATAAAATGAAAATAAAGCATACGTTTAGTTGATCCTATACAATAATCAAAAGATATTATGAGAAAAATGGTTTATCTGAATATTACTATACGGGGAAGAGAAAACTGTTTTCGTAGTTTGTTGTGATTATCTCTTTTATCATTTGCAGGTTACCCTTTTATTATTTGTTATTTTTGAAATAGTAGATATCACAATAAAAAACACCCATCTTTGTTTGTTCGTTTATTTCGACATTTCAAGATGTATGGACAATTATTACATAATAATTATATATATTTATATATGTATAATGAGAGAGCATTCTCCTCTCACAGCGTTCCCGTTCTCATTCCCCGAAAATCCCCCTGACCCCCATCGTTCACCCCCCCCTCTCTCTCTTTCTCTCTCGCTGTGTGTGTGTGTGTTTTTTTTACGATAAAAGAATGAAAAGGTAAAAGTAAGAAAGAAACGGCGTTGATTCGTCAAGTCTATGAATGAATTTACGAAACGATTTGGTTTTGGGCGCATTATTTATCATTAATCACAAAGACTGTGAAATCTTTCCAATTGTTTTTTTCCATCCACGTCCCTTATTATCATTTAGCGTTTATCGATAAGATTATGATCGTTACCATTAATCGTTACAATTACGATAATAACACTAATGTTAGTTACTCCCGTACCTTTCCCGCCAACCCTTCTACCTCCACCACGCGGCCACCTACCCCCACCCAGGAACTCTGACGCCACATTCAAATCGCGAATTACAATTTTGGCATACAATCGGAAAGTATGGCTGCCAAACCATTACTCCCTCCTCCACAAAAGGTGGATAGCTATTTTTCATTCTACTTTTTCATTCCTCATTCCATTTCTAGAATTTCCTCTTTTTCGTCGTACATTTTGTTTCCTTTCTCTTTCTCTCTGCTGGATCTCTCTCTCTCTCTCTCTCTCTCTCTCTCTCTCTCTCTCTCTCTCTCACTCCCCTCTCCCTCATACACACAACATTCGTTTCGTACTCCACATTTCCCATACATAAGAATTTTGTCCTCGTGAAAAATAATTTTCGTTCATTACTTCGCTTCTTTCTCTTTTATTAACAATCTTTCCACCGTGTTGCGCATTAATGTTTGTCTGTTGTTTCGTATAGTTCTTTTTTCTCTTTCGTTTGCAACTCGAGAACCGCAAACCGCTGGTAATACATTCTCTCTTCGATATGTAATTTTGTAACATATCTTTTCACAGTGACTCCTGAACGCAAATTGAAAGTCTATGTTTTTCTCTAAAGTATTTCCATGGCATTCAGAGTCGAGAGCGTCGATCGAATTAGTTAAAAATTTAAAGTCGATATTTCGTGGGTCGTTGGTACAATAAATATCAATAAAAACGTGTGCAGAACAGCAAAATAGTTTCGTCGATCTCATGCAAAGTAATGGTTTGAACACGGACATAGGAATATAGGGAACGGGCATAGCAAAACCCGGAGTGAAGCCATGTCCGTCATATTACATTGCCATTACGAATCCATGGGACTGGTAGACATCTGTATAGAGTCTAGTCTATGGCCAAACGCGCATCCCTCATTCCCCGATTTCCGACAAGAAACTCATTCATTTATTGTTAGAAGCAGTTTCCAGAGTAGTCCAGAGTAATCGCGAACGAAAGTTATTGCATCTGTGAAAAAACAGTTATCTTTTGAAAATGCCTACGTGTCCCGTTAAATATTATCATTTTTATTTTGAAAACAAACGTGACATAGGAAAAGTGCAACAATCAAAATATAACATTCCACATGTAAGTGAACAAGATAGTATACTATAGTTACGCATATCTGAATCTCATTAATTACAAATTAATAACCAGAATACAACGATTAAATATTTCATTATTTATTTTTGTTACTTTGTTTTGTTTTGTTTAGATATTCAGCGTTAAAATTTGTTTAATTTATTTTCAAACATATAACCACATTTTCAACCAGAGATGGGCAAAACCCTAGACTTCGAATAAATCTAAAGTTTGCCGATACGTTTGTCTCGTTTTCTCTTTTGAACATTTTACAAAGAAGGAAACGAGACAAACACATCGACAAACTTCAAATTTATTCGAAGCCTAGGATTTTGCCCATCTCTGTTTTCAACTATAGTAATATTTAAACTTCCCGCTGTAAATTGGCAATGTAAGATGGCCGACCTTTACCACCACGTCCTTTGCCATCTATGCTATCCCTATATTCCTATGTCCGTAGGTTTAAATAACGAAGTTGCACAAAACCATAGGCTTCGAATAAACTTGAAGTTTGTCGATATGTCTCTCGTTTCCTTTCGAAAATATTGAAAAGAGAAAACGAATGTCGTCAAATTTCAGGTTTATTCGTAAGATTTTGTCCAAACTCTGTCGGATAACATATTCTGCAGAATTTGAAAGATCTCACAGCGTTTACTGAAAAATCCCTGAATTTCACATTTAACGAAAAGAAATGACGAAAATAATTTTCGTACAAAATCTAAAGCAGTCAAAGAAGAAAGAAAAATGTCCAAATAATTATACAAATAATTTCGAAACGGGAATTTCTAAATTATTAGTAAAAAGAAAGTCCTGAAAGTGGCTCCCGATAAAATTCATTTTCCTTTCTTGCGACCCTAGAAGCACTCTCAAGAAAGCTTGGAAAAAATTCAGGTTAAAGATGATCGATTATTACTTTCGAAGAATCTGATCGGGGAAAAACAGATTTGAAAAAAATTACGATGTGAATTTAAATTTTCAAAATACGACCACTGCTAAACTAGAAAAATTCAAATACAATTTGATTCGTTCCACTTATCTTAAGTAATTACGATTTATCGTAACTCAATGGAATACAATTTCTGGTTCGAAATTACACTTACAAAAAATTACTTTAAAATTGATTGAAAACGGTGCAAAATAGTCGAGGTACAACGATCGAGTAACGAGGCTATAGTCTGACTGGCGAAAGAGTCGATCCGTTATGATTGCTTAGATACTCATTGGTCAGCCGTTAGTCGGTGAAAGTAGTGATGGTGTCGAGTGTATCGCACGTACATTTGTTTTTAAAAATAAAAAAAAAACTTACTGATAATCGTGAATATATATTGAACTTGACCTCAACGCTAAAGTAAAAACTTTTTGTAAACGATCATCGATATATTAAGTGTAGAAATTAATTTTGTGCCTTTATATTCAATCATTTGTAACTCCAGGTTGAGTAGAAATATTTAATCGACAATTTGTTGAAACTTTTCTCCATTACAATGAATCTATGCATGTATTGCATAATCTGAGTAAACTTTTTTTTTTCTCTTGGGAAATGTATTGTGCATACCTCGGCGTCCCGGTGGGGGGGAATCCGAGATTATACGGGACTACTAAAACCCCACACGCGCCTAAGATACTTGGGAAGTGCCTGGATCTTGCGAGTATTCAACAGGACACATCCCAGCAACCTAAACCTTAACTTGCTGACCATTACAACGTACGTATATGTAAATACGAATATTGGTAGCCATACTCTTGCTTATTATTATTAATAATTAGTCATCAGGTCGAGACTTAGGTTATTTACATAGATTCTATACTATAGATACATTGTAATAGACATCAGGTTAAGTTGTATATCTGTTTAAACTAGAACAATAAATTATTGAATACAGAGGCATAGAATTAGTTTCTACACTTAATAAAATATTATTCATTATTTGTTACTTTTTTTTTTGTTATATTGTTTGTTATATTCTTTAACATCGTTTACTATTTGAAATAACGACAACGAGAATGAAATAGTCTAGCATTCTAACGATTAAGTATCTATAACATTTAATGTTATCATATTTATTTTGGTATTGTCTCTTCAAACATTATGCAACGTAATCTAGAAAGATTATCCAAAAAAGTTACACATTGTATTTTTTTTTATTGGATTACAAATAAAATATACATTACTTGTAAATAACAAATAATAAATAGCTTAATTCAAATTTATTTTATCGTCAATCAATGATATATAAATAGGTAAATAGATATGTAGATAATATATAAAATATTAATAAGTAGTAATAATAATAACGATAATTACACTAATAATGAATATTATTAACGAAATGCAAGGAGCGTATGGGCTCTTCTAAGTCGATTAATTCGTCGGTCGGACTATAGGTTGATTTGAAATCTTTTCACCGTTACTTCCTGATCTTTTCAAATCGCGAAGAATTTCAACATTTTTTCATTCAACGCTGTCACAATTGTTCAACTATTCGTTCGAATTCGAATTTACATCGCAATTTCACTAAATAAAAATCATCGACTAATAATGAAATATACTATCATCCTAGAATGTTCTTTTTGGATTGAACGCTTTAAATGAAACAATTGCTTATTACCATTCAAAATACTTTAGCTTACCGGCTAAATATTAATACGCTATAAATAGAAAACTCTTTTTCTTCTTCCTTTTTTTTTTTATATACTATCGACTATATAAGTGCGATTTATTTGGTGTATTTCAATTAGCGACCAGATCGAATTCAATTAATATTCAAATAAAGATTTTTCATCGCCGAAAGTCAAACCAATCTCTTCCCCGATCGTATTTGCACGAGGCTAGTACGTTTTCCTAACTTGACTAGAAATTCTATATGTGTACTTATTTATACATAATTATAGCTACTACATATAGGAATACTTAATTAATTAATTAATTAATCCATAACTTCTCAAATTTATATATATGTATATATATATTAATTTTATAGTAATATGGCAACGGCGGTGACAGTAATACTATTTTTTTTATCCCTAGATCCAACTAACGATATAAAAATAATTCTCAAAATCGACGTAAAAATGGAAACGAAATTCGAAATCAAAATGAATAAGAATGTACTTTTTTGGTACTCATAGTCGAAGGAAAAGTAACAGCTATTTTTGGCCTTTCCTTTACGAGTAATTCGGATTATCGTAAATTTCGAGAATACTTCTTTTGTTACATCGTAATTATTGTTCTACTCGGTTTTTTGGTTCTTTTTGGTCAAACACTCCTCTCGGTTATCAATTAAATTACAATTAAATAGCGTGGAGTTGCAACTGCAATTTTTTTTTCTTCTAAATCAATTATTCTAAAATTGATGTAAGTAGCTTAAATATCAGAAAATTATTTAAAAAAATTATGTAGAATTGTACACCAATATTCTTTGCAGATTTATCACTTAAAAAGCATTGAAACACTTTTAGACAGCATCATCGTAAAAAAATTAAAGAAAAATGTCATAGGTTCTGTAGCCAAACTTTCAACTAAAAGTATCACGAAATATATTCTATTATAGTTTTTGCGACGTCGAAATAGAAAACGAGTCGCTCGATCGAAGAATTTGTTAAAATATTTTCGGGATGATGTTTGCAGCTGCAATTTGCATTAATTAAATATTAAATAAATAGAAAGACATAAAAAAACAAAAAAAGAACGGAAGAGCACTGCATTTGTACGTGGAATGTTTCATTCGTGGTTGTTCGACTGGTGGTTTTTTCGAGCCAATAAAAATTTATCTGACGAAGAAAAAACCTCGAATCGGCAATTAACATAACTTACTATTTTTTTAACTCGAAGTAAACAAACATAGTTTGCAAAGAAACCGTTGATATTATTTTAGATTTGTTGGGAACATAAATATAATAAATTGTAAAGAGAAACTTAATTGTTCTAAATTCAGAAATTCAAGGATCCGCAACTGTTTCCTAGTTCACTTGATGGAATTGGTTTTTTTTCTTTTTAACCTCTTGCGCTGGCAACTGTTTCGCGATATATTTTTGCTAATGATATAGCTCCAATGATATAAAATTGCTTACATTCTCAGATAGTTTCTTTTTATTTGTCGTTTTTAGCATGTACTTTGTGCCTTCTTTGAGGACTTCTTTATTCATTTTTGTGGGTGGAATAGTTTTTGAAAAATGTGTTGACTACTTTTCAGCGCAAGAGATTAACGATACAAAGACATTGTATTTTTTTGAAAATATTTATGTGCGTTCGAGTATGTAACTGTGCAGAAATGTGCGTGAATTTGTGTAAATGTGCGTACCGATGAAACAAGATGACTTTAAAATCAGTTTCCAAAGTACCAAAATGCCAAATAAAGATAAATCTTTCGAAGAACGTGAAACAATTTCTATTTCCAATTTTTCGACTCTTGTATCCTTCGAATTTCTCCATTCGGAATTACTTGAATTATTAAGATCATCCGAATTGCCTAGAGAACCTCGAAAACCTTAATCTGAAACTTCAAATTCATAAAAAGTATCGGAAAACTGAAAAACTTTCAGAATTATCAACTTTTTCTCTCGTGTTACTAATTTCGATATTTCCATGCGTCTATATGTTTCAATTTTTTAAATTGTTTCACGTTTTCAGCTACTCGCTGCATCGACCAACAAAATCTTGAAACGTGTACATTGGCAAATCGTTGAGCATTCTTGTAGTTCATAGTGTTTTGATCGTTGATCATTCGATCTTTTATCTTTCTGATTCAGTCTTCCGATCCAAAATAACCAATCAAGAACTTAACATTACTGCGTCACTGTTAAGACGTCTTACAAGCTTGATCGACGTTTAAAAAATTGCAAAGCATGTATAATTGCTCGTCGATTTATTGTGCGCGGCTTGTGCGATCGACAATAAACGTAAGCATACTCTTCGAATTAAAGCTAAAACGTTGAATGATAGTTGTACGGTACATAAGGAAAAGGAAAACCGTATTTTACATTACAAACCGTTCAGACTCTTCCAGGTAGAAAATTGATAAAACTTGTACTCGTAACGTTGTAGAATAAATAAGAAACAATTTTTTCTAATACCATATTTTCCTTGTACCCAAGTATGCTAATAATGTTAGTTTTATTCCTGAAACTTTTATAAACATTGAAGCATACCGAGGATACTTTTTGAAGTTTCACAATCTTCTACCTAGGTCGAGTTACGTATTACAGATGTCGGTGACTCGCTTGCTAATTTACAATAAAATAAGGATAATGGATCTCGAGATCCGAGTGTGCTTCGTGATTGGTCTTTGTGCCATACGTCGCGAAATCCATAAAAAATCTGGATTAATCATCGGTGGATCTCCTTTCGATTTTTCTCTTGAATGCCAAGCCATGCAGGATCAAACTGTTATCTTTGCGCGTGATCTTCTCATTCTTCGTTCAGTCGAAAAAGTTTTAAAACAGACCATACATTTTTGGTTTGTCGAGTCTCGAATGATTATGAATACGAGGAAGGTCACGCATCCAATTAAAATATTTGATCAGCTTCGAACGAGCAATTAACTACATCAAAGTCTCCGATTATACCTAACTCTTCATATCGAAAACTATCGATCTTACATTAGTTTCTTTGGTACTGAATTTTCACAATCAACCAAAAAATCAATTCCTCCTAATCATGATAGTGAACGGCTTCTTCACTCTTACAGTTCACAGATAATCTACTCGTTTGAGTCATGCAAGCTAATCAGAAACGAAAGTAACAAGTTTGATCCCCTGCAGTTTATGTCGAAAGTTTTCGATCATAACGCAGTTATTAAGTGTCTCTTCATTGGTACATGTATTTTAGAAATGCATTCGGCACTTAAAAACACAAGTACAATGTACTTAAATCTTATTTTTGAGTTGAAAACATCTATGTCCACCTATACTTCCGACACAACGAGCCTATCATAACTGGTTACATTGAATTGATTACAACTACACTCAAGTTTGTTTGATTTACGTAATTTAATTTAAAGTACACAGTTGGAGATCAATGAAGTACTCTCCAACTTGTCAGAAACTGTGATAACTCCAAAATAAGGCTGACAGCCCTTCAATTGTTTTGATGATTGAAACTCAGAATCGATCAGATGTTTCCAGTTGCATTTTTTAATGTCTACAATTAAAGATCAATTAGCCACCTATAATCTTGCATCAATGCGAAGGATGAGTATTGTACTCGATGTTCTGTTTTTGATCTTAATTGACATCAATCAATATGGATCATTAGACCATACAATTAAGATCAGGGTTGGCTCGTCTGCAAATGTGGTTCATTCACAAGGTGGTAAATTTATCTATGCTAAATTTATCCAATTTATCCATTATTGGCAAATTATTTACTTTAAAAATTAAGTAAGAATTTTGTGATAATAAAAGTCTGCATAACTTGTTTATGCAAGGATGTCTCATATTCACACTGTGGCCCTAATTGGATCACATAATTCTAGATGAGAAACATCAATTCTGTCTAGATTTTATGGAAATTCCTAAAGAGGGATTGGCAGCATTTGATGCAAAGACAAACAGATCCAATTTGACTCGATGTTAATTTACCCGACAAAATGACCTTACATAATTTAACAGTTCTTAAACCCCAGTTCATGATAATTCATAGTTAACAGTTGCACATGCTAAGCATTTTTAAAGGGATATCGAAACACAAAAGTAGCTACAGCTTGAAAACAAGATATAATGCTGTAAAACCTCTTTTCAATCAAATCTTCATTACGAATAGCTGAAATGAAGCTACCCTCAACTCTGTTCATATTTCTCAGTTAAATATATCAGTTGTGCATCCATTTTATCTTTACCTCATAACATGTTTCTATTAAAATCTCGTAATTACCATCTAAAACTAAATTTTCTTGGGTTGTCACTAAAAGGGTTAATATCTCAGGTAACCGATTAGGTTAGAGATTAATGAGGTTGTACCCCACACACTCTCCTCTTTGGTCCATTTAAGCTGACGCCAGTTCCGAGAAAAACTTCTCGCTCTCACCTCCGTTCGTGAAATCTGCCGATGACGGATTTGTTTTCAATAAAAGAGGCAGTACCGCGCCGATGCGTTTACAGCGCTGCTTTTAAATACCGAATCCATTTCCAGACTTGGTTAAGTTTGCCGCCGATGAAGCACCTCGTAAATTCTTTGCAGTAGTTTACCGCATGAGAAGAGAAAATCGAAAGGGATAGCACGAAAGGGTTCTTGTTAAAAATGAAAATCGAGAAGGTATCCGCAGGTGGCCGGTAGTAGTAGCGGTGGTACTTACTTAGGTATCTCTCCTTTTTCTCTCCCCCTCTATCACTCGCTCTCTTTCTCACCAGCTGTCAGTCTCTCACTCTCTCATTCTCACACGCTCCCTCGTTCTCGCAATACATGTCTGTGTTTATGTGTGTGATTGTGAGTGTATGTCGGTCGATCGGTTCCACGACGGGAATATTTATCCTAATAGAGACCGCAGCCACGGAGATTATTGGCGATAATGACATCTGTGACTGCGTCGAACACGAACTGAATGTTGTTTGTATCAGTGGCGCAAGTCATGTGGCAGTAGATCTCCTTAGTTGTTGACTTGTTCTTCGCCTCGAATTGCGCCTGGATGTACGCGGCGGCCTCTCCGTACTCTTGCGCCCCTGTCGTTAACAATAAGAACATTGGTTATTCGTGTCGGATGTGTGGCAGCCCCCAGGGGTTGTAACGGTGTTTGTATGTAGCTACAGTACAGGCTTAGCAACCCCTAGGTACCCGAGTTAGAAGGGGTACCAGCGGGCGCCAATAGATGAGAAGTAAGAGATACTACAAACAGTATTACAGCAATGCAGGAGTCATACATATAAGACCATGATAAGAATCAATGTGATGTAAATTAGATGTAAGCAGTAGTGAAATAACTTCATAAATATAAAAAGTTACTCACTTTAATAAAGAAATTGAATTGAATCGAATTGATGTGTGGCACATACAAAAATTACAGCGAGTGACTTTAATATTCAAATTATTCATCACTGAATAGGATAGAATAACATATCCTTTCTCTTCTGTATTATCCTCAAATACTGTATTGCATTTGTTGACTTTCAGATGTTTCTATGGAAGCGCACAGGAATGTGAACTTAAGGTGCAAGCCCGATTCAGAATGTTGAAATGAGGCGTTTTTTTATATTAAGAGGATCTTTATGAAACTTGCAGGGCCTTAAACTGGATAATTGGTGATAACAAATAATATTTTTCAATACAAAATTGTCCGTGGAAAGCCGTGTATATGCATAACATAAGCCATGTCATCAACCGGGTTGCACCCTTAAAGTAGTTTAACAATAAGTTAAACTTACAAGGTAACATATTCAATGGACACATGCCAATTTTGATCAAATTTATGTCGGAGCTAGTTCTCAAACAAATATTTGACACATATTTTTTTTTAAATAACTTGAAAACCAAAGGAGCTAGGACAAAATTTTTTTTTAAATTATGCTTATGTTTTTGAGTGGGTAATTTACTTGTGCCAGAAATTTGGCGATAAAAAAAAAATGCATGTCAAATATTTTGTTGAGAACTACCTCCCATATAAATTTGATCAAAATCAGCGTGTGCCCATTGGATATGTTCCCTTGTTAGGTTTTTTCTAAAATGGAATTATATATTTTCGTTATATTTTGATAGAAGGTAAAATGACAAATTCAATTATTAACAAAATAATCAACGTGTACAATTTCAGTAATTGAATTATCATATTCATTAGAACACTGTGCTCTAATAAAACAATAAATAACAGTATAACGCTGGGAGATAATTAGATATTAAAATGAGTTCGTACAGTAGGAAGCATTCAGGTGGAACAACCTTGATTGAATTTGTCCGTATTTGACTTTAACGCTGGTGACAATTTGAAATAAAGTTTAATTCGTCATGCGAATAAATTCGTAATTTTGATTATTAAACTGAAAATTATTTTGAAAAAAAAAAAGAAACAGACAATGAAACAGTACGAACTGACTAGTGTTTTAAAATGCAAGAACTGTACTATCTACTTAAATTGTGGCTCTTTTGATTATCGTTTTCTTTACGTTGTTTCTCAAAACAATGTAACCGAATAACTATGATCATTTCTTCCTTTTTGTCTCTTTTGCAGGAAAATACAATTTGCGAAATAAAGAAGTACAATCTTACCGGCATACTCAACGAAGCAAATGGTGAGCGGTGACTTGCGAATTTTCTCTTCGAAGAGATCCTTCTTGTTCAAGAATAGGATAATTGAGGTATCGGTGAACCATTTGTTATTGCAAATTGAGTCGAACAGCTTCAAGCTCTCCTGCATTCGATTCTTTGAAAAGATAACGATTTTTTATTAGTATAAACAATTGTAATCATCGCAGAACGAATGCGTTATAAACATTCTGGCGACTATGTATTTATACAATACACCCTGAACAAAATCAGTCGAAACGAATGATCGGTAAAAAGAAAATTGTACGTAGATTTTGATTCTTATGTTTTTCTGCAATAATTTATATGAAATAGGAAATCAAGCTTCTACATTAATAGCTAATTAAACTATTTTTATGATTCATTATACGTAATTAGTCGGAGCATTCTTTAATTAGGGGTTCTATATACAAGATAAATGAAACAATGAAGGTACAATTTTTTTTATACGAGACTTGTTTTTGAGAAAATTGACTTTGATGGTATCTCTGCTACGCTTGAGTAGAACAAAAAGACCCATCTTCGCATTGAAAATTTGTTTAGGATACAGTTTAGCCTAGTACATTTATTTGAAGTATAAATTTAGAAAACTTCGAGCTCTTTTTATAAATTAAAATATATAAATAGAGGGACATTCGTTTTGTTACATATTTACAGAAAACAATATTAAATATTATAGGTAATATTGTATTACCTCTGAATTGTAATGTATATGAACGAATATGACCTGTGTGGGGAAAAAAAGAAAAGAAAAAAAAAAGAGCCACGGAGCAGGACTCGAATCAGCGACCCAGCGATTACGAAGCTTGAAGCTTGGCTTAGCCACTTGACCACCGTCATTTCGTGATTATAATCGCAACGCATCGATACATATCAAGACGCCTAAAATTTCTCTAACGATTTTCTCGAAAACGCCTAAGTACTACGCCTTACTACTTCCACATTACGTTGTTCTAATGTACTACTAAAAGTGTCGAAAATTCGAAGAAAATCCGTGATCCGATCGTCGTGTTCTCCCCTTGTAAGCAATTTTTCTTAAATTGAATAGATGCAATCTCAGCAATTTCAGAATCGATTTTCTCGAAAACCAGCCTCGCATAAAGAAATCTTCTTCAATATTTTCCATTAATTTTTACACTTGGAATTACCTTCTAATTGTTTTACCCATTGTGGTACACCCTGTATCTATACAAGATACGGTTAAAATAAAAATATCTACTTTTGATGAGATGAAATAAAGTTAAACATCTTCAACGTTATTGTTCTTAACACGTTGACATTAAACTAAAATTGGTATTCAAGTATAAGTCTCTAATTAATTTTGAAACATTCTAATCTCTGATGCTTCAGCAATTTTATTTACTATAAAATCATTCAAAGAAATGTTAATGAAGTGGATAATTAGGTGCACACAGGGTGGACCACGTAAAGCGTTGTAATCTATTTTCTCGCAAACTATAGGGGATAGCGACGACATCTGTTTTTCAATATTTTAAAGTTCACTGTGACCTTTTATGTGATATATTTTATATGGTAGCACTGTCGGCACCTTAGCGGGACTTCTCCGCGTTCCTTTAAACGGTGCGGCATATAAATCTTTCCGTTTTAGGCAGCTGTTTTACAAAAAAAAAATAATAATACTCATTTTTAAACGTTCTCTCATATTTTGCATAGAAGTGAAATACATTAGGAAAAAGAAGAACAAAGAATAAATCATTGTAGTGGACACGAGGATAAGAGAGGTTAATAGATGAGGTCATTCCACGAAAAGAACTCGTTAATTTCCGACAATTGCAAACTGTCAAGTTTTCTTCCTACACGTAGCGCCAATTGGCTGTCTATATGTGTACGCAGTATTTTTTTGCGTGAAAAGCTTTAGTTTCTGGTTTCTTGAATTTCTTCATTGTTATGAATTCGAGCACCGTAACGGATATCACATGTCTTTTCAAGTGGGGCACACTATACTCTTACGTTACCTTCATTCAAGACTGCTCATTGCAGTTTCCAGACTCATTTGTATACTTGTTTTAACACAGCTTTTATAATTTTATGTAACGTCACAAACAATTTAAAAAAAAATGTTGTTACTTTCACAAGAGCTTCAACGTGTGCTTTTGAAAATCAACCATCAGCTAAATATATAGGAATTTTTGCTAAAAATTATATTATCATATAGACATATTTTAAATAATTTATGTCGAATCTTATCAATTTTTAAATTTAAACATAAATTATATTTAAATATATCGTTAAATATAGCTATTAAAGGTAATGAGAAATAATTAGCGAAGTGTAAAATAAAATTTTCTTAATAAACGATTGTAACAATTTCAATAAAATGTTAATTAATAGTATGAGTATCTTAAATTTGAGTAATTGATAAGAGTCAAAATGTCGTCACTTTTCGAATATTTAAATGAAGAAACTTTTCTATTCTTACCGTCGTTTCGTCTTCGTGCAGGACTTGATCATATTCGGACATCGCAACGCAAAATATGATCGCAGTGACGTCTTCGAAGCAGTGTATCCATTTCTTACGTTCACTTCTTTGGCCGCCCACGTCGAATAATCTGTTACATAAACAAGCAATTAATTAGTAATCAAATACCGAAGTCTGTTGGTGTAGCTTATGTATAAATTAAAAGTATAACTAGAGTTATAAATGATTCCATACGATGGCACGAAATTAATTTCTATTCCTAAAATTTGGATACTTTGGAAAAAGTAATCGAGACATACGTATTGTATTTAAACATTGAGTCTAATTAGCAAAAGTATACAGTTTATTTAGTTAATTCATAATGTTTCTTCTAAAATGAATTCCAAACAGTACAGTACAGTACAGTACAGTGTTTAATTTTGAGGCAACTTTAATATGTAACCCATTGAAAATATTCAAATAAAACATTGACGTCTTGAGATCAAATTTTACCATCATATTCCACGACGTGCTAAAATAGAAGGCACACACTTATCTTAAAAAGTAATCACAAATTCAACGCTTTAACGGTATCTACACAGTACAGGATGTTAACATGGACAACCGAAGCTGTACTATCATGAATGTATGTACAAGATAGGAAAACCTTTTGATTATAGAATGGAAAACAGTTTCCCCCTTGTCGAGCGATCCTAAAATTCCCCAAACGATAACATTTATTCGTATTAGTGTACATCGATAAAGATACACCTGCATTTTTATTTAAAATGCAATTATCAGGTACGAACAACAACGATTCTGCATTTCTGGGGTGTTTTGGGGGTGGGTTTGTCCGAGAGGGATTTCAGGGGGTGCATTCTGCAGAGGACATTAAGGAGACTCGCCCCAAAGGTTTTTTTTATTTTTGCAACCCTTTTCGTCATCCCTGGCCCCTTCGGAAGTGTCGTTTTTCACTACCAACCCCCTTACGGAGGTGAATTAACCCCTTCGCATCAATCTTCCCCGATGCAACTTTGCACACACCCACAGGACATTTCAAAGTTACTGACAAAGTATCACGAAAGTCGTAAGGGTTGGAAACTTTTATATTTTCAACTGTTTTGATAAAGTGTCCTCTTAATTTTGGAGGCGACTGTGTTAAATGTGAAAGTTAATTCTGTGCCTTTACATTCAATCGAATGTATTACTGGAGGAAGATCATAAGTGATACAGTTCTTCTCAAATAAATGGTAAGTTCACCATAGAAAAGCACATAATTAATTTCTATATCTAATGTATTATTATAAATATTTTAATCGTGAAACGACTTACTTGAAATTAAGATTCTTGAAGGCAAAGTGGACTTCGACTATACCCGTGGTTTTAACACGAGTCCTTAAAATATCTTGCTCCGTAGGCTGATAATCCCTTGCTCCTAATCGATTTAGGTCATCCAGGAAACTGAAATATCAAACAAATTGCATATACGTTAGGTAGGCATTCATTAATTCTTAATTTGTATTCTTATTGTCTAATACCACTTCTTAACTATATCTTAACTATAATTATAAACAAAAATGAACGACCCTGGAATACATATTTTTATATTTATATATTATTTGTATATTTGGCAATTTCGTTTGGAACTAAAGAAATGTTGTCATACTATGTTCTCTGTGAAATTAAATATACATTTTCATCTTGAAAAATAAACAAATTCTCAAGAATGCCCAAGAGAAAAAGGATATATTTAATCGATTCTTTTTAATATTCAGTAACCTGCATAAATTGTTTGTTACTAGGGATAATTGATACTTCGATTGACGTTGAAATTCGAGTCAAGATCGACTTTCTTTCTATCCCATACATTTTTTTTATCTATCCAGTCGTTTATTGCCAAGATACACCTGTAACGAGTGCTTTCATCTTATCGCGGTGCGTGGGTTTTATATTGCTTTCTCTAGCCCGCACGTACAGATATCGAACATGACGAGTATCGAGTGTCCAGTAAAAATAGCGTGTTATTAATATAGATTAATAAAAAGGCACTGAAATATAGCCATGTGTATCTGTAATTTGTTCTGTTGAAACATTACGTTATCTTCTAAATCAAGACAAAAGGTTATTAATTATTTTTTTACTAGTAAAACATCCCTTCCTTCGAGTATGACACACAATTAAGTTTTTCGCATTTTTATTTATTCAGATAAAATTATTTATAGAATTTTCTTATGTAAATTATATTCCGAGTAAAAATTCTATTAGTGTATGAATATTTTCCTGAGCAATAAAATACCTAATTTTGTTTAATAAAGATTGTAGCTAATTAAGTGGTCTACACTTAAAAAAAAAACATGAAAAACAACTAATAAAAGTTTCAACTGGAATGAATACAAATATTAAGGATTAAAAGTAGGTCTCAATTAGACTTTCAAATTGTATAGTAATGGTAATTCTTGAGAAACTTACAAGATGAAATAGCAATAGAAAATGATTCAAATTCATACTTAACTGAAAAATTGTCTTGCTTTGTTGATTTTATTATTTAAAAAAATATTTCCTTTCCTCCATAAAGATATCATCAGAAGGAGTAAACAAAAATCACAATTACCTTATTATGGAAGATAAATTAGTAGAGGATCATGTTAAAGTGAATGAATTAGAATTGATAATTCTAGCTTTGAAATTGTTTAAATAATAGATTCACAATAGACGGAATGGCTTTGAATAAATTGATTTTTGACCGACTTTGAAAAGGAGGAGATTACTCAATTCAAAATGTATATTTTTTGTTTTTAAATGTATGCTTCCCGATTAGGCCTAGATGACTTGACCAATCGGAATGAAACCTGTTGCATCTTGTAGAGTATGTCTACTCGGTTATTTTTTCTTCTACGCTTCGATGAATATTATAGGCTATTTAATTTGAGGAAATATTAACAGTAATTATTGTTGTAAATTAACATAAAACTAATCTTGAATTAGAGACCCTTTCACTAATCTCCAATCTGTTATCAGTCTCGATGACAAAACGTTTAAGGTTCTAGCAAAATAATTCCCATTCTTGACGCTAGATAGCACTATTGAATTCTGTATATCGATACTGTAGATACCTATCCACAAACAAAGTATGTTCGTGATTTTCTTATAAGTTCTACTATTCTTCTTCAATCCAAATGAAATTTTATGTAACTGTTTTTATTCTTTCAATGGAACATTTAGTTATTCGATAATTAACGATGTCCAAATATATTTTCAAACAAATATACCCAGTCACTAAATTTACATACAGTATTTGCTATGATGATAATATAAATTTCATAACTAAGCATCAGCAAAGTTTTTTATCATTCCACTTTTCGTAACAATTATTTCGATGATTACTATTATATTTTTGTAGGTAAAGGTCTGTCAATATCAATAATTTGTCCAGGCCTTTAGGTTTAGTTTGATAGTTAGATTTGATACAATATACAAGGTGTTTTCGTCAAGGGATGAACTATCATAAAAATGTTTACATAAAAATTATTTGACCCAAAAGAAGGTATTGTACGGCATAAATAATTTTGCTCTAAGTGAAGTGGCGAGAGAGGTTTAAGAAACAAATGAATTCTTTTAAAGGGATTTTTACATATTTTTATCCAGAAATAATATACGAGGTCCTATGTATTTTCAGATGCAAAACAAGTTGTCACTAATTTTGGGAAAAAGTGAAGTCTATATCTTCATTAATTCTGACGGGACACTCTGTATATGCATTGTACCACGCGCCGCACACACCCTTCACGCGAACTACAATCTACATATGTATATACCAGTTGCTTTCTGAAAACAGCGAATCGATTGCTCCCTCAAATTATTCTGTGTATTAATTTTCACTGGAAACTTTTTAAAAAAAATCACTAGATGAAATAAAATAGAAACAATATGTGGGGGTGAAATATTTAATGAAGTTATTTCGTTCTACTATATCTACCGGGAACTTATTTGTAGCTTTTTATAATGCCACTTACAATGGTCATTTTTTGAAACAAACAAAATGCTTTGTGTACAGAAAAATTATTATATACCAAAATTAATGTCAGTCTACATAAGTATATACTATGTGTCAATCATCTAATTCAATCATTGATAACTCTAGTTTGAACAGATGTACGTACTCGTCATTTGGTACATTATCCAATACACATAACTTAAGTCTCAACTTATGGTCATTGCAATGGATCTATACAAACTATTACTAGCCATGATATTCTGCTTATTATATATTACAATGCTACAATTATTATTACTACCAAATGCACTTGTAATCTGTTAGAAAAACAGCAAGCAAAATTTTATGGCTAATGATTTTGCACATAGATATATTCTAATGGCCATCAGGCTCAGACTTAGGTTATCTACCTATACAGGGTGTCCCAAAAATGTTGGAGGTCCTTGAAAAGGGTGGTTCAGGGGGTGATTCGAAACAACTTTTTCCTTAGCGAAATTGTTCTCCGAGGCTTCGTTGAGGAGATATTAACGGAAAACACTGACCAATCAGAGCGCGCGTATACTGTTGGAGCGCGGCCGCGATAGCGATGGCTACGCGCTAGGTAGCCGCTCTCGTACGCGAACAAGTGACTCGACGTGCATCGAAGGATATTGACGCGGCCGCTCAGCGCGTAGCCTTCGCTACCGCGTCCGCTCCAACGGTATTCGCGCGCTCTGATTGGTCGGGTTTTTTTTATTAATATCTACTTAACGAAGCTCCATCCGACATTTTTGCAAAGGAAAAAGTTGTTTCAAATCACCTCCCGAACCACCCCTTTCAAGGACCTCCAACATTTTTGGGACACCCTGTATATACATTTATACATATACCTATAGATTCATGGAGATTAAGCCATAGAAGATTAGTATTTTAATATAACAAAATGACAAATAATTATTTCTATTTAAACTAGAACTACAAATGATTAAATATAAAGCCACGGTATTCATTTCTACCATCTAATGCAAATAAGACATGAAGTAATAAACATCTCCATAAAAAAACTTCAAAAAAGTAAAAAAATTACGCCAAGTACATGAAAAAGTGGAGGACTCAAGGAGTTATCATAGAAAAATAAAAGATCCCCATAAAAAGCTACAAGAAAGTAAAAAAATGTCTACCATCTAATACAAATAAGACATGAAGTAATACACATTTCTTAAACATGGAAAGGATCTTCCTGCTCTTCCCCTTTAAATCCTGTTTCCTCTCTCCGACTCTTTTGATAATTATTAAGTGTCCAATTATTACGTATTTTTTGACAGGAGTAGTGTTTTCTTCCCCATTGTCCCTTCCTTCCTCTTCTTCGCCCTTTCATTCTTGTATCATTCACTCTATTTTCTTACTCTTCCCAGCTTAAGAAAGGGGTATACAACAGAATGAAAGGAGGAACGGTCGGGGATGAGGTTGAAAACGAGCAAGCGTTGTAACAGAAGGAGAAAAAGAGGGGATGGTGTCGGCGGCCATTTTAGGCCACGTGACACGGGCGTGGCGTGACGTCATCGACGATCAATACACCGCTGAACTTAAATAAGAGAGAAAGAAAAATGAGAAAAAGAAGAGGGCGTTCAAATCCTCAGAAACGCACACGCTTTGTTTCTTTAATTTAGGACCGAAACGTTCCACAAAAAATTAATTTAACACTTCAAAGAACGACTATTTAGAAAGAATGTGCATCTTAGAAACGGGTTTCCTAGAATAATATATGGTTCTATATTAATGCGGGTTGACATTAACATGTGCATATCGTTACTAAGCGTATTCAAAGTTTCATCTAATTCCTCAAACTGAGTATTGTAAGTGGACAACCAACAACAAATTTAATAGGCAGACACTGAAATTAATACGAATAAGCTTGTAGTAGATAAAGTATTAACACTTTAATCAAGTTTAATGGCATTGTACACTTACAATTAGTATAATGTATTTAAGCCTTACATTTCAAGGTACCCCAAATCTGATTGTTAAATTAGTAATTACACAACACGTAATCCATACGTTTGATCAAAACATGGTGTTCATAACATCGATATTAAATTAAAAGATAATCATTTTATTTGACTTTCTTTTCATTTTATTTAATTCTTTGCATTAACGTATATTTGGCTTCGAACGTAATTCTAATATTTATTGTATTCTCATATGTACTTTTCGTTTGTGATATACCAAGTACGAAACACGTCTTAAAAGTGTTTTTTTTTTTTGCCTAGAGATGACCCAGAGAACCAGGTGTCTCTTATCAAGTATTCAAAGAAATCGATCCGGTATCTCGTTTTCCAAGACCCTAATACTTTCTTGCTACACGAAAATTAAATTCTTTTGAAGTATTGAGTTTTTAATTTTTAAATTTCTGATAATCCAGCTGTGTTGTAGACCGGTCACCGTGGAATATTCTTGTCAAAAACAATATCGTCGCAAATTTGTTAATTTAATATATCTTTAAATACAACAAATTGTAACATATCTACTAAGAAATGCAAAAAAAATTCATAAGCTAACTTTGAAAATATTTTAGGTAAATTTTGAAGTATCTTTGGCAAATTTTTTTAATTCTCTTCACACAGAAATTTGTGAAATATCGTGTTTCTGCGAAACTACATTTCTCCAATACCTGGAAATGATAACTCAAAAATTAATCGACCGATCGTTTTCAAGCTTTACATTAGTCTAGTTTATTTAAACATCCTGAAAATGAACTAAAAATTGGAATGAAATCATTGTTCAAAATACGTTCTTTATTGCAAAAAGGTGAAAGAAAGAAATTTCACTACTGAATTCCTGATGTTATACCGATGAAAATGGTACCAAACACGATATGATATCGATTAATTTTAATTATTCGTGTAATGTACATTCTACAGACCACGCTGTTACACAGCAGAAAAATCTTTTTCCAATTCTACGCTTGTCTTGTTAATAATTAAAATTTATTTCTTTAACTTTTATAAAACGCAACAAAAAGCGAACATATCATGACAAACATTTTACACTTCAACGCTCGGACCCTTTGAGGTCCGTCGTATGTTAAAGTCGGCACACGTGCGCTTTGGATGGTTCAACCATTGGTTTCTGGCTTTCAGTAATCAGCCGATTTCACTTCATATGCATCGTATTATTACGGAAGTAACGCGGATGGATTCCTTACGTTTTCCCGATGAAAACGCTACTAAACGCTATGTAAATCGGACTATTTTTAACGAAGATAGACAAAAAGCTTGCAAATCATTTTTTCCGTATAATTTCCTTCGAAATAATCCGAATTGTATCGTGTCTGGTACCATTTTCATCGGGATGACATAAGGAATCGATTGGTAATACATCCGTTAAGATCCGATAAGAAATACGGAAAATGATGGTCGAGCTTCTTTGGGTCTAGTTTGCTACGTCCTTTTTATGATTACCATTGTTGCCCGGCGGCGGACTAACATGTGTACTCGGAAAAGCTTGAAACCATTCGAGTTGCCCGGTTCTTTCGGGCCGCTTGGTTTTTTCGGACCGCTCGATTCTATTCGGGTAGCTTGAAAAATTCAAGTTACTTGGTTTCTTTCGGGTAGCTCGAATCTTTCAAGCCACTCGGTTTTTTCAAGTACTCGACTTGGCTCGGAAATCGGATCCCGGTTTGACTCGGCTTGAAAGCCGCTTGAATATTCGGTCTTTCCGACAGCTCTAGTGGCTACGGTCTCGGTGAAAACAAGTATCGGAGGTCTCGCTTCGAACCACTCCATTTTTTTTGAGCGTTCGATCCAGATTCGCGTGGAATAGTCTCCGTGCTCTCGAGCCTAGACCATGGGCCGAGACCCAAACGTTCGTAAAAATCGACTCTTTCAAGTGGTTCCAACCGTTCGTCGTCGCATTTGCCGACCTTTTGCTCGCTAGTAGGAACGCGTTTTCGAACAAAATCCAGCGAGCACGAACAATTTATTGCTCGAGCACGAGCATCGCATATATGGGACCTCACCTTTACGTACGCGCACTCCTCGCGAGCGATACCGAAGTGGTACTCGTACTATCGATCTCAATGATCTTGATTTAAAAAAAAAAAAAAAAATGGATACCCTGATAGAAACTTAACTATTCGTTTTATTGAAAATAGAAATGTCTGCTATTGCATGCTACGTTTATGACGGTAGATTTGTATCTGCTCTTGCCTTGAAAAAAACCACCCTCGAGGACTCGAAGGTGGTGGAAGAAATGGTCGGGTGGAAATGGAAATTTGTTCGTGATTGGTCGAAATATTCGGTTACAGGAGGAGAATTCGGCTGAGGAGGAAAACGGTAACTCTATTGTTTGTAAAAGGCTAGCGGAAAACGGTAAAAATGACCGCGCGACATCTGCTCGCCAAATGTAGTAAAAGCTAAGCGCTTACATTTTGGGAACGCGGATTTATTGATGGGGTCGACCAAAATTACCCTTAACTGTCGACGGCGAAGAATATAATTTTACGCTTAAATAAAACTTACAACCTAACATGTAGAATAAAGAACATTCGAGATGAATAGCGAATCGAGCGTTTAGTTCGCTACAGAACGCTTAATATTTGGCCTCGTAATGTGGTTTCATCCCTTAAAACTGTATAGAATCCCCCGAGTTACCTGCTGAACTTCAGCAACACGTTTGCTAAGCCGGTCTGGACGTAAAAGGTTGAATACACTATGGATCTATTTCCGTCTGTTATTGAGATAAGCGTTGTTTAGTCTTAATGTCAAGCGTTGGTCGAACAAGGATGGGAGATGGAACGAAGGATAGAGCAACTGTCGAACCGCGCTAAATTTGCTAAGTTCAAACTCCAATTAAGGACTTCATATTCAAAGAGATTATACAATACAGTTAGTCACGCAAGTATTCTTACTCTCTTTATCTATTAAAAAATTATATGTTTGACGTTTTTAAATAAATGTTTCATTATAAATGTGTACATGAATAAATTTTACACAAAAATTTCTATGAAACCGTTAAACCTATCATTTAATTTAAACAATTTTTTTTAGTAGACATAAAGGGTACGAATATTTATGACTGTAGAGATAGTAGGTAAACCAACGAAAAATTTCTCTAACAATGCATGCACAGTCGCATTAAGAATCTATATAATTTCTTTGTTTATGTTGCAATAAATGATCATGTATTACAGATGGACGCACCTTGTACGGATAAAAATATATAAAGTTCCATTTAAAAAAATTGATTTGATTTTCAAATCTCCCCCACTACTTCGCTCAACAAAATTATTTACACCATATAATTCGTTCATTCGAACCAAATAACTGTTTTAAAAATTTTTGTTTGATAGCTCCATCCCCCGAGCAATATTTAACTATGTATATATATATATATATATATATATATATATATATATATATATTATATTTTAACTAATGTATAATGTGTATAAACCATGTATGTACGAACATACACAGTCGATGAAAAATTTATTTGAAATTATTTGCAATTACTTAGAGGCGTGCATCGTCTCATAAGTCCTAGAATTATCGCGGAACAGAATTGGTCTTTCACGTTTGTTTAGAACTAACCGACGTATGTTACAGTGTTTGATGTGGAATGCCAAGTCATCGCGATATCTTCCCGTCATTATATTTCGTCCAATTTTTAAGAAAGAATAACAGACTATTCTCTCGTTCGATCACCACGATGATTGTTTTCCTTGGACGAAAATCAAGTTTTGCTAACTTCGAAGGAGGACCTTTCTTAATAGACCACATGGCAGCATATTTACGACTGTTATTAAGAATCCACTTTTAATCACGTGTTACGGTACAATTTCAAACAAACGGTTAGTTTCGTCATGCGAAGGCGAATAAGGAAATACAGATACACAACTAAACAATTTTAATAATCTATTTCTTTTTCATTTTACTTTTTTACTTTGATGACAATGCCAAGTTGTCGTACCAACCGCAAAAAATTGAGAGCAAATTTCGTGTTCGAATGAACAAAATTGTTAAAAATGAATGTCGCACATTTTTTTAATTACTTTAACATGCGTAAAAACATTCACGTTCCATAATTATTTGATATGTAAGATAAACATTCTTGGAACAAGTCTTGCTTTCTTTCGCACGTACGATAGTAAACCACATACTGTGTCAGTAAATATAAAAAATATAGCTCAGAAGAATTCTATCAATTAGAACCATTGGATCATTTTTTAAACAGTTTTAAATGCGCGAATCTGTTGTACGTGCACATATAAGGGTGATCTGCCGTTCCAAGTCCATTTCTTGGCTGGAAAATACCAGAATGAAGATTTTAATTTTTCTACTCACTATTTCGCAGAGTCGTTGAGTTGATACTCGTTGCTCCTGCCGAAGCATTCCTGAACCCCGTTGTCCGCCCAGAGCCTCTTCATCGCCGCGAGAAGCTCCTCGCTGAACGGCTCCGTGTCCTCCATTCTTTGGATGACGTCAAACACCATTTTCGCGTCCGTCTAGAGAACAACAATTTTCCCAACTGATTATTGGCCTGTCTGAAAAGTCCCTGAAGATTTTCAATGGACGACATTGGAAGTTTCGTGCGGATACGAAAGTCATCGAGGACAAGCGTACACTTGTGGATCGTTTGAGGCTGTGGACGTCTGTTTCGCGAGGAGTGCTAGCACTGTTGGGAATCATTCTCGCTTTTCTTCGTAACGCGTATGTCTAATTGCGACCAAGAAGCGGTATCTATCAACTCACGGTCAATTTCAATTATTTACTTATACGACTTGAACGGAATATCGACAGAATTATAATTTTTGAATTTTATACAGATTGGTACAGGTCCAATTTTAAATGTTTTACACGATTTTTGTTTTTGAAGAATTTGAAGTAATAGGCCAGTCATATTAGACGATTTTTTTTGCCAAACATTGCATAAAACACTGTAAACTTGCTTTTTTCATATGTTGTTAGGACCCACTTAGATAGTATAAATCTAGATTTGCAACCCTCAGAAACGTGAGCCGCGAAATTTTCGCATTTTTTTCAATTTTTCGTAAAAAAGTCACCAAAGGAGTATCCTGACGAAAAAAGTCATTGTTACCTTTTTTTAAGTAGATAAAATTTCCTACAATTTGAGATGTAGTTGGAGCTCTGTAGCTCTTTTAGGGGTTCACCTTTCGTTTCTACACACGCTTGGCATTTTCTTTTTACAGAGTTCCGATGGCAAGGTGTAAGTGAGCCTGTTTCTGCTAGCAAACTAAAATGTTTATATCTCAGAAATGGTTGACCTTTTGACCTATGTTTATTACAGCTTTTTTACTCAGTACCGTGTGTCCTATATACCATATAAATATTGAATTGTTTTTTCTTAACACCCTATATATCACGTATGTAGCACTACACATCACCTTTCTGTTCCCGTGATTAACTCTAACAATTGTAATTTCTCTATCAAACTAATAATGTGTTTTATATTTGTAGCAATTCTGTTCTCATGATCTAACTCTTGCTATTACTTTAACAATTGCTATTTCTCCATCAAACTATTATAATGTGTTTTATATTTGTAGCACTATACAATACGTTTATTATGTATCGTTTCATAACTGGTAAACATGAAAAATTATATCATGTTTCATGTTTAACATAATTATAATAATATGCTGTTTCATGTTTGACACAAATAAAAAGATACAATGTTGCAAAATGGTGACAATTATATTAATGGTTTACTTGATATTTTTGTTTGTACTAAATACATGTACAACGGTACTTTCACTGATACTCTCTACTCTTGTATTATTTTTCAAACGTTCAAGAAAATATCTGAATTTATCATTTGATACATATCAAATAGTATATACATATACTTTTTATCTACTTCTGTGTTATGGTTAAATTCGAGTATATATTATTGAGCCTACTGAAGAGGACATCCAAATTAAAGATAGAAATGTATATCAATTAAATAATACTTGGAACAGAGAATCTATTATTTTCTTTGTACGAATGAATAATCCCACAAGAGTTTAAGTAAAATTGTTCTCTAATTTACAATTATTTGGAACCAACAATACCCGATTTTTCGCCATGCGCAGATATTTCGACTATATCTATCTTAGAGACTTCCGAGAATATGTAAAATATCATTGATTATAAAAAAAAAAAGAAGTTAATAAATGATAAGAAACTACGATTTCACACAAACGTTTTTTGGAAAATTGATCGGTGTACGAATACATTCTACACCCACTGTATGTATGCGCGATTTGGCAGTTGAACACTGTTTATGTGTCCCTGAGGCAAGATAGTGCGATCACCAGTAGACGACGGTTTTTGTTGCCGCGGGCGTGAACGAAGGCATCAAGTGTATCTCGCTGAATACAAGTGGCTAACCTCAAGGGGCGGAGTCAATCACTCTTCACGCGCGCCGATAATACTCGACAGAATCTTCAAGATCGATTTAATGGGAAACGAAGCTTCGTACGAAAAAATATCACTCTACATTTTCCACTAATTTTTTTTCATGTACATTCATGTATATCTGGTTGATCCATAAATAATTTTCGTTTGTTCGCTTACAATTTATTTTCAAACATATTATTACTAGACTGTCGATTTTGTGCATTTATGATATAAACTAACATAATAAACAGATGTTAAGCATAACCAAAAGGTACGTGGACTTGTGCAAAATGAAATAACAATATTATTACAATAATTGTAGAATATATTCGACATCGATTATGTATTTTATGTATGTTTTCTATATTATTGTACATCACATTTACGTAAAATCCGCAGTATAATTATTACGTAATAAATCTTAATCGTTTATATAATCACCATTGTTGATTATCAATTATTCCTATGTAACAAGCAAATTAAAAAGTGCTACATGCAGAAGGTTCCCCGAAAGCATGATTATTTTTTACCTGCAACGGTGATTGTTTATTTATGAATTTATTATTTATGGATCATCCCTATATTTAAGATTCAATCCTCTTTTTTTATATGTATGAAAATATAAAGGAGGATGTTAAAAAACATCCATAGCCTGCTAATCAAAATACCAAAGACAATAGTCTACGAAAGATAATTTCACTCCGATCTTTAAGTGCAATAAAGGCTTTCGATAAAGACAATAAATAAAATATATAAATAACGTTGTGGATAATAATAGGGTGAATTGGTTAACAGAAATATCTGTAAAAAAAAAAACCCATAAAAACGTCTGCGAACCGTGATAAGGATTGATAGCTAAGGGGATAGCTATAGAATACACAAGTAGTCAGTGACTGAAGCGAGTCAAAAATTATCGATGGCTGAGTACTTGAACGATCGATGCGCATCTCGAGGCGGTTCTGAAGCACACTCTTCGGGCATATTTACCGATCGTGGAGCATCGCGGCTGCGTCGTTTATCTTAAAGCCAATAACGAGCCCCCGCCTCGAAAACGAGCACGAGGGTCTACTTCGAGCACCGATTGATCCGACTTTTCAAACCGGTGCTTCTGACAATGAGTTCCGATTCCTTGACATGCTAATTTTTATCTATTTCTCCCCGTTAAAAATATCCGTTTGCGATACTGCCTTATTTTGTCAGTTCCGTAAATTGGCGAATACTTTTTACAATTTCCATTTCGTACTTTTCATTGTTATATTTCCAAGTAGGAAACTAAATCAATATTGAATTATGTACATTATATACTAGTAAATTTATGTTTGTTCTGAATCAGATAGGAGTAACGACGTTTATATATTTTCTACAGTAAGAACAAACTACTACTTACTGTGTGTATTATACATATACTAGCAAATGGCTACTATTTGTGTACACTGTATATTAGAGCGACACTACCACTGTTAATGAGCATTCCATATTAGGAAAGACTATGTCATACGAAAATTGGTTTCTTTTAAATTTCTATTCAACTCTTTCCTGTGCGAATTCTTTATACCTTATAATAATAATAATAACGTTTATGTACATTCTAGGTACAAGAATAAGATTATTACAATTTATGTAGATTGCGTACTAGCAAATGGCTATCGTTTATGTACATTCTATACTATGGATGGCTTGCCACTGCTTGTGTATTCTATAGTAGCAAAAGTCAGATTTACCTCCCGTTCATTGGTCGTGAAACTGATGCCCAAAGTTGGCATCGCTTTGAGAATAGCGACTAGAGATTGTATCGTGTTGCTGTACACTACAGGTCTGTACTGCTTGAAATCCTCAGGCGTAAATCCGCTTTCATGGATAATTCTGTAAAAATAAATAACGGATGGTCAGTTCCAGTATATTAAAATTGTTTATTGAAATTGTATTTTATAAACGTTGCAATTTAATTTCTATTAAATTCGCTAAAAAAAGAGAAACAACTAAATTTCAATATTCAATTGTAACAAATATTCATTGAAAACAATAATATGGTATTTAAGTATGTATTTCGGCGCTTAACTAAAAGGAGATAATTTTTCTATGAAACTTTATCTTCTTTCCTTAACACTTGCCCAAAAAAGTTGATAAATTCCGTAACATTAGGGAAGATGTTTTCAACGCGAATTGAAGTAAAGTTATGAATTAATTGAAAGCAAAGTAATAATAATTAGAATTCCAAGCAAGATATTGTAATGTTTCGTTCGTGCAAATATCGAATCAGCATGCCAGAAATCATGTCCTCGACTGAATACATATGGTTTTGTTCACGGGACGCCATGAATGGGTTCATTGACGAAAAAACATGATTTAAAACACGTTTTACCGGCAACTGTTCTTTCAGGATGGAAATTATTGATTTTACGAAGTGAATGACCGATTCGCTATACCCCTAATGAAGTTAACAGACAATTTTATTTCCAGCAGGAAAACTGAAAAATACTTTCCAGAAGATACTAATTTTCTTATCATTGTATATTAAACATTTATTCAGCATACATATAATTTATTATAAATTATTCTTTAATCTTTATACGAAAATTGGTTTCATTTAACTTTCTGTTCAACCCTTTCCTGTGCGAATTCTTTGTATCTTATAATAATAATAATAACACATAGATATCACGATACACTGTGATTTTAATTGAATCAAATCAAATAAATTGAAACTGAAACATTTTACAATTCTGACGTCGTAGATTGTCAAAAATAAATATTTTGTATAGAAACTAATCGATAAATGATATCCCAAAAAGGACACGTCTGGCTATACTGACTGATATTAATACTTAAAAAAAATTTTCTTTTGTTTAATAATAGAAAAGTATTTCGCTACTCACTTCATTTGTTTTACGATGGTACTTTTTCCAGACTCCCCAGCACCTGAAACACAAAAAAGAATTTTTATTTATAACGAGCAACGTGAAACAAAATATTTCGGTAAAGACGATCAATTAAAATAATTACTTCAGAGAAGATAAAATCAACAAAAAATAATTATTATTACATTATCTGAGAATTTCAAAGCAAATATCGTATTTATCAGAATAGTGGCAACGAACATATAATTAATAATGATTACAATTATCAGCAGATATTATTGTAATACAATGCTGAAAAACAAATATCTATGATCACTAGACTGCGGATCTTTATGCAAAATAAAATCTTCGCGAACGTGCCTACAAAAAATGAAACCTAAATAAGAATTTATTTTATTCTGCAAATGTTGTAACGTGAACTTTACTTTCAATCTTTTTTTTATATTCATGCATATTCTTTGCATTTTGTAGCTTCTTGCACATTCAAATTTCCTATAAATGCATAAAGATCCGCAGTCTAATGATCACTGTTCTCTGCCCCTGATCATTGAAAACCCTTTAAAATACTAACGAATAAATTCTACCTAAATGTGCAGATATCAGATAATCATTTTTTTACCACTCTATCCTAATATTTTTACGCGAAGAATGACGAAAGGAATCAACCTATGCAAAACAAAAATGAATGCATTTCCGTATAAAAAAAATAATGGATCAATCGATTGCACCAGCACCATTGCGTTTGTATAAGAAACACGGTCGTACAAGTGTAGTACATGTAGAGCCATTCATCTTTTTCCTTTGATATTTTTTCTCTAAATGTACGGATAACGAAGTTACGGCTTGTTACACTTACACGAGCCACCCTGTTTAACAGTACGTATTATAGATACGTATTGACCGAAGGTAGTGTTGGTTGAGGTTTAGTGTCGTGTTTGAACATCGTGGTTGTAAGCGCGAGCAATTCGAAGCGCGCGGTTCGGGATGAAAGAGCTTTTTAAAAGAGGGGGAGACCCGCCATCCATAAGCAGGAAAGCAAGTTCCGCTGGCACACTGTGCCACCACGTCATTTCCGGTCCTGTACTTCCGCCCTAAGCACCGCTTTTTTTTTCTTTCCCTGATTCGCATGTACGTTTTCTTTGGATTTCGTGATCGTTTTGTTCACGAATTACCTAATGGCAGAATATCGTAACAAGAGTTTCCTCAAGAACCTACTTTGCACAATGATTTCATTCCAATGTTTAGTTCCTGTCCGAGGTATTTAAGTAAAGTAGATGCATGTAATGTTTTGGGAACCATCGGTCGATTAGTTTTTGAGTTATCATTCCCACGTATCGGAGAAATGTAGTTTCGAAAAAAAACACAATATTTCAAAAAATTTCTGTGTGAAATGAATCGAACAAATTTCTGAAGGTACTTAACGTATAAATTTTCTTTGGAGAAACGAAAAATTTTCCGGGTAAAAAAGTTTCTTAGACATCACAGCAGCCAATTTAAAATAAAATTAATAAGAAAAGAAATAAGAAGTTACGATTAAAAGTAATAAACTTCAATTTACACAAAATCTACTCTAAAAATATGTAGGAATCTTGGTTAATTATTTCTTTCCTAAACATTCATTAATAAAATAAATATATGAAGTTTTATTTTGAATTGGCTTTTGTACGAATACTTATTACACTGACTGCATGAGAATACAATAAATATTAGAATTACGTTCGATGCCAAAGGCACGTTAATGCAAAGAATTCAATAAAATGGAAAACGTCAAATGATAAAAATGATCTTTTAATTTAATATCGATGTTATAAAGATCGTGCTTAGATCGAACATATGGATGACGAGTATCTCCTAGTTACAAATCTAATTCAACAATCAGATTTTGAGTATCTTGAAATTTAGGGCTTTAAATACATTACGCTACGTGTACAATTCCATTGAACTTGATTAAAGTGTTAATTTTTTATCTACTGGAAACATATTCGTATTAATTTTAGTATCTACCTGTCAGACCTTACTGAATTGTTGCAGGTGGTCCACTTACAATACTATACCTAGTAATATCCACAAGTTAATGTTACTCTAGATTAATATAATTTAATATATAATATTATTGAAAATTCTTTTGGACGCGTGATCTTTTTCTAAATAAAGCACTACTAATCACTGAACTTGATTAAAGTGTTAACACTTCATCTAGTGAGAGTTTATTCATAACTATTGTAATGTCGGTATCTACCTATCATAATCTAAAAAACACTTAATATTTGAACGTTAGAAGGTAAACACTGGAACTAAAAAAACCTATAAATAGGTACACTGGTGATGCTCTGAAATAAGTAAATACTTTATCTACTGGAATCATATTCGTATTGATGTCAGTATCTACCTATCATAATCTAAAAAACACTTAATATTTGGACGTTAGAAAGTAAACACTGAAACTAAAAAGCCTACAAATAGATACACTGTTCTGAAATAAGTAAATGTTACTTTCCTTTTCGATTGACTATCCATCAAATAATTAGCATGCCGAACAAATAACATCGAATACAAAGGATTAATTTAAGTAATTTGTTAGTTGCGTTGTGACCTAACTATGTCACTGCTCGTGACACGAGGCATAAAGTATCATCATGCCCACGAGGGGATTGTCTTTGGCGACGTCCGTAAATTCCGTGGTACTTTTAAAATTGCAGACCAAAGGACCATTTCGTCTCGTTACATAGTCTCAGACTAGAATCCTTACGATTAATGAGACGAAACGATCCTCATCGTCCGCAATTTCACAAGAGTGAGGCAGTTTCACTTATCAGACGACGCCCGTGGCCATCTTCTTGGAACGGTGGTACATGTATTATGTACCGACTTGATTTAACTTTTGATTGGTTACGTAGAGTGAGACGGAAACGATTTTCGGTATGAAAATTTTGTTTGCATATTGATCACGTGTTCAAAATTGTTTCCCTCGAAAGCTACTCGACTGTGTCCTCAAAAAGTTTACTAGACGTTTATTATTTATTTATTTATTTATTTATTTTTTTTTTCTAATGAAAACTCACTCTGGGTTACACTGCCGATGTTTATGCGTTTATGAGAAATGTAAATACACAAAAACATAGAAGGATCTGTACGAATGCGTATATATGTTAAATATAAAAAATATACTACCCGTCGCAACATTTAGAAGGCAAAATATATCTTAATTTACTATTCTGTTCGTCATCTGTGTATGTAAAAATATAAATTTGCATAAACATCCGCAGTCTAGTCATCAGGTTAGGACTTAGGTTATCTTCTGAATATTCGAACGTGTATAATATTCTTTATATTTAACACATTTATGGATTTACACACGTCCTTGTATATTGTTGTATATATTTTCATTTGTCACAGATGCATAAATATTTTTATATAAACAGACGAGGAACAACACGTCGCTCTAGATTTAGAAGGCAAAATATATTTTAATTTACTATTCTGTTCGTCATCTGTGTATGTAAAAATATGAATTTGCATAAACATCCGGAGTCTAGTCATCAGATTAGGACTTAGGTTATATAATATATGTATAGATTCATTGTGATAGAGACCAGACCGCGGATCTAGAAGATTCGTAATTAAACATGAAATAACAAAATGACAATGAAATATTTCTACTTAAATTAAAGTTATAAACGAATGAATATAAATTACTTTCCATTTTTATTTTTATATAAATTCATATTAATTAATTATTATATAATATAATACAATATAACGTATGATGTTACATCATAATATGTAGGCTATATTATTAATAATTTGTCCAACAAAATTATAAATGATACACATTAAAATTATTTAAAAGAAAATATACGTATTTAAATTTATATAAATGCGTATATAAGTTTATATAAATTATTTTAATATAAATTAATTTCTACACCAAATATATTTATATCTTGTTTATATTTTGTTTCTTGATCATTGTTATTCGTCCGATGCACGTATTTTGACGGTCACCGGAAAATATTTCTCGCGCATTCGAATTAGCGAATGATATAGGAGTCAAAGAGAAAACGATCGTGTGGCGTTTCCTGCGGCATAAATGGGATGAAAATACTCGAAGACGCAAGCAAAAGGAATGACGTCATTGGTAACACCAATAAACAGGACCCAGATTTCCCTCGAATAATCTCGTGTTTGAATGCCGACCAGAAAACCAGAGATTCTTTATCTCTGCTTTAATCAGACGTAAGGATTTCGAAAATGAATTGTTTCAAACGAATGTTCGCTTACGATTTTCAACCCGTTGGCCTTCCACTGTTACTGTCGGCACCGACATTAGACACAAAGTATTTCTCAAAATATTCTGTATACACTTGCTTTTCAAATTAACAATAATTAACAATTTCGTGATCACAGACAATAGATTCTATTGATTAAAACGCCAATTTTTGAATTATTTAAAATTTATCGTTTTCTTTTAAACAACTGGAGCGTGCATCATTTATTATTTTTAATTATTAGTGTATTATATTAACCGCGTTCTTCCATGTTACGTAATTTTTAAATTATATGGAATGAATCGATGATAATAAATGTTTTATATTGTTTTTGCTTTCGTGCAGTTTTCGAATAATTTGGTGTATAATATATAATTTTGTGTTAACAGATTACAGTTTCATATAATTTAAGTGTGTATAATTTATAATTTCATTGGAGAAAGTAGCAAATAATGGGCAGAATTTTTTCAGGTATATTAAATTTTTCATTCGTTTGTAAATAACGTAATTGACGCACATACGTCGGTTTGCACACGCACGCCTGTAATAATAATTCCGCTCTAATTAAAACGCAGTTCATTAATAATTGAAGTCATAATCGCTGTGTTCTACAAAACGAGTCACTATAAACAAACAGTAACCCGAGCAGAAACTGAATATGGAAACGGTGAGCCAATTAATCAACTACTTCAACTATACTGTTTCATGCGGGTGTATTCTTGCAATTCGGATCATTTTTTACACTGAGTTAAATACAATTTTTTTTCTAGAATTCCTGCACACTAGAAATTTCTCACATTTCAATTTGTATACAATTTTTAATTCGTAATTTTTCTCAATTTTTCTAAATTCATAATTGTTAATTCTTAATTTTTCTTAATTCCTAATTTTAAAATTTTCCAACATTTCCTGCACACTATACATTTATTTCTATCCCTACAATTTTTTGTGTATTTTTTTTTTAAATTTTCTAATATCATAATTGTTAACTTTTAAGCTTTTCTAAATTCCTAACACACATTATTTTTAAATTTTTCCAAATTCCAAAATCCTAAATTTTTCAACTTCCTAATCCCCAACTTTTATATTTCTAAATCTAAAATATAGTATTATCAAGCTTACAAACTTTACATTTCGCGAGATATGTTTAATATCTTTTAATAATAAGGATAAAAGGAACACTTAATTAATGAATTACTTCTTTTATAGTTAACCTATTTTTATAAAGGCAGAGTAGAAATACTAGAAAGCAATAATATAAGAATTTGCAACAAAAAATGTTTAAATTAAGTTGAATGATTTAAATGAAACAGTTATTAATCACTTAACAGCTGGGATAATTATTTTTTTCCAAATAAAAATACATTATACATTTCTTATGGAAAAATGTAATGGTAAAGTGTGAAATGTAACTGTAATTTAATTTTATTGCAACAGCAATGCTAGTCTTGTAACTACTCTTTTATTTCAATGGTTAGTCCATCATTGCGTAATAAACACTTGCCTTCTTAATGGTTTCATATTAGTTGCTTATATGATGATCAATTTGTCCGATTAAGAGTCGACGTGCTACTTACATAACAGTTATTTTTTTCACGTTCACGTACACTTTTATTCTACAATTTCTAAATTCACATACCTTCTTAATAACTAATTAAGTATACTACAGAATACAGCACAATCACTTCTGAATTTTATCCAACGATTTCTTATCTTTCTAATATTATTTCTCCATAACTAACTATTATTTCATTTTATTCTACTCTTCAACGAATATGAATATACTTTATACTAATTTTTTGAACGCTAAATAGTTTTGCGAATGGCTGACTTGTTAAAATAAGGGAATGTTTTGAAATTGTTTAATAAATGGAATTATAAATTTTCTTATTTCGTTAAAATGATGAAATAATAATGATTAGTAAAAAAAAAAGAAATTATTATAATAAATATGCTTCTAACATTACCTACACGTATTTATATTATTTATAGTTTCGTATATAACGTTGATTTTTAATGATTTATATTCCTCTTTTATAGAAATTTTATCTAGCATATTCATTGGTTAAAAATAAAATGGAAACGTTACATGCATCGCTCTGAAACATATTGACTATCTATTTGAAAATGATAAATAAACTTTCAGATTGACGAATAAATATTGATTCGCTATGTAAACGGTAACACTGCTGTTCCAAAGCTTATTTGAAATACCTATTACCTCGAAGCGTACTTGGAATATTTATTATTTCAAACCATACTTAAAATACATATTATTTTAAACACGTAAATTACATACACTTTTTCTCTTATTTAAACGTGAATTTTTTTTATCGGTGGTTATTTGAAGATTAACACATTATACGATATACAATTTTTTTTTTACATCGTTGCGTTAATGAAAGTGTATGTCGTTGAAAAAAATGTCGATGACCTTGAAATCGAAAATGTATGACTTTGAGATCTTTATTTGGATTATTATAATTTTTACCGACTTCAAACAAATAATATTTTTCTATGAAATTTTTTTTTATCACTGAAAAGAAGTGAAATGTTTAAGATGGTAGAGTTCAAATTACCCTTGTATAAATTAAACTTCAATCTAGTTTTTCAATTTCTGTGGTCCTGTACTCATTTAATAAGTGTTAGAAAGAATATGTTACTCAAAAGGGGCTGGTCCAAGTTTATATTTGTGTATAACATAATTAAATAATTGTATTGCAGTCATATTGTTAGACTTAGGATGTTCATGCAAATTCGTATTTTTATATATGACAATATATTCTAAATATTCTAACGTGTATTATATTCATTATATTCAACACATTTATGCATTTACACAGATCCTTGAATATTTTTGTACATTTACATTTGTCAAAGATGCATAAATATTTTTATATAAACAGACGAGGAACAACAAAGTAAATTAAAGTATGTTTTGTCTTCTAAATGTTCGAACGTGTATAATATTCTTTGTATTCAACACAATTTATGCATTTACACAGATCCTTGAATATTCATGATCATGCTTGATGAGATACCATACCATACTATTAACACGATTAAGTAGGAAATAAATAGCTAATCTACTATCCCTACTATCAGCAACGTAGATGGCTATTATGAACCGTTGTGATTGTTATGTTTAAGCCTCTCCAGTGCTTTATTACCTCATTCATCATCAGTGAAACATAATTCATTGCTAGCGTTACACCTGTTTACGTATTGTTTAGATTGCTGATACATTTATTGGATTCATCTATGAAATCAATATCCGAATAATTTGAAGTATGGTTTCTATAACGCGACTTTAGTTGCACTTTAACCTCTTTGTACTTTCGTTTTATTTCTTTTTACTGGGTATTTATTATGATTTTTTTCGCTTTCCTTATTTTATTAACAAATTGTGCAATAATGACATCAAATAAAATCTATGAAATCAATATCCGAATAATTTGAAGTATGGTTTCTACAACGTGACTTTAGTTGCACTTTAACCTCTTTGTACTTTCATTTTATTTCTTTTTACTGGGTATTTATTATGATGTTCTTCACTTTCCTTATTTTATTAACAAACTGTGCAATAATGACATCATATAAAAAGTAAACGAATAATAATCTAATTCGACAGGGTCTTTCTCGCTTTGTATCATGTGTATGTAGAAATTAATTTAACATTTTACTCTAAATAATTTTTCTAATTTTCCATCTGAATTTATGTACAAGGTTGTCTCAAGGTCATCGATATTTTGTTAAATGCAATCACGTATTTTCAACAATTACGTTGTGATTTCCTATAACACGGTACGAGTTATTCTATTTCGTATTAATTTTAAGTTTCTTGTATAAAAATTAAGGTGATTTAACGTGGTGAGAATTAAGGGGCGAAAAATAGGTTTAGGCTTCTTACCATCGTTTTATATTCTGTTCTTGTTCGACCAACGTGCGTTAAATTTATCGACTTCAAACACCAATTTAAATTTTGTCTAAACAAATGCTATCATGCTATGGATAAAAATATACAAGTTGCCATTTAAAAAATGAATTTGTTTATTAAATCTCTCCTAGCACTTCGCTTACGAGAAAACTATTTACACCAAATAATTTACCCTTTCGTACCAAATGACTTTCGTAAAAGAACTTTTTTAATCATTTCATTCCCTCGCAAGATATCGAACCATTCCGAGTTAGACGAAACACCCCATCTAAATGTAATTTGAAACCTTCTTCCGTAGTGCGTACGGACGACAATTCTGCGGTGTCCAAGGGGTTAAAATTTCCATTTACTTCAAAGAAACCGATTCGAATCCAAGGGCGGTTAAATTCAACCGTATCGTCATTCGAAAGCGTTTGTTATTGTACACCAGTGACACAATGGAAACTGTCATAAGTACTACTCACCAAGCAGCAACAGTTTGATGTCCTTGGAAGCCTGAATGCCGTCCTCCTTTAAGTTCTTCTCGATTTGCTTGCTACGGGCCAAGGCGGCCCGCTCTTCCGCCGACATGGCACAGCCCATCTTGCCACAGGTTGCCTTCACAAACGCCACCACCAACCACTAAATTCCACCCTTCCTCCGTAACCGTTACTCTAGCCTCGTTCCGACCTCGGCTCGCGACTCGCGTCGCAAGAGTCGCCACGAGATTTTCTTCACCGCCGTCGCCACCCTCCTCCGCCGCCGCCTCCGCTTCGTCTCCTCCGCCGCCACCCTCGGACTCCTCTTCCTCGGCGTCGTCGTCTTCGTCTTCGTTTCTCACCCCGACGAACACCGCCTCGAGCGACTCCTTACCGGCGTTCCCTCACTAGCTGCTCCACCACGCTTGCCACTTTTCGATTTCTACCGACGGAGACACCGCCACCCTGGGACGAGTTGTACCTCTCCCGAGCACTAGCTCTGCAACAAACCATTTCACGTTTCCCTTGAGTGCTTCTTCGTGTCTCTACGTTTATAGCCAGATCAAATTCAATTGGCCACTCGAGACCACCTGGAGGTTATCAGATATACAGGGTGTTCAAACAAAAAAAAAAAAAAAGAAAACCCGGTTAACCTTTGGACCTATGTTTACTAGAGCTTTTTTACTCGGTACAGTGTGCCCTATACACCATATTAAGGGAGTGGACTCCCGTGCCTTGTACGTGCTCGTACGCACTCACACAGCTCCACGTCACTGTATACGTACACGGAACTGCAAGGACTTGCGTATTGTCCTATTTTTATCTCGACAATGCAAATTTCAGACCTCTCGATAGTTTCGATAGTTTCCGCTAGATACAGCGAGTGTAGAAAGTATTCGTACATCGAGCAATTTCCCAAAAAAAACTATGTAAAATTGTAATTTATTAACTTATTTTCTATAAACAATGACATTCTACATATTCTCGGAAATCTTTAGAATAGATAGAGTACAAAGAGAAAATAGTTATTTATGTGAGTTGCGAAATTAACTAGAAGAAAACAATTAATCGATAGAAATATTGAAGCAATAAGTATTCGCACAACTGTTTCATTTTTCAAACTTTATTAAGAAAAAAAGAAATTTAGATTAATTTGTAAGTATGTAATACTTCATTCGTGGGATTTCATTTTGATTTTATAATTATTGAAACTCTTCTAAGCATTAAACTAACTCAATTATTAGTTATTCGAAGTGGGATCTTTTTCCATTCCACTATCAGAGCCATTTTTAAAAGTACTTTACTGGAAATTTGATATTTTCTAATTCGTACGGAGCAATAAATTAACGTGTTTACGTTAAAAACTCCACTGTAAATGATTCGTCATAAGAATCGTACAAATACTTATTGCTTCTATACTTATTGCTTCTATACTTTTACCCACTTTTTGCATGTTTTTGTTAATTTCACAAATTATATTAATTAGAAAATGTCGTTTGGACTGTATCTATCTTAGAGACTTCCGGGAATATGTAAAATATCATTGATTACAAAAAAAGAAGTTAAGAAATTACAATTACACACAAAAGTTTTTTCGAAAATTGATGGATGCACGAATACACTCTACAACCACTGTAAATGTTCAAACTTGTGCGCAAGCTCCTATAGGTAGTCTACTTTTGCTTCTTTTGTGTCATAATTAATAATATTCAGCAGTATTTCGCGATCAAAAGAAGCAATATGGTGGTGCGACAGTGCTGCCGCGTTGTCTGAGCTAACATACGCTGCTGAATATTATTAATTATGACACAAAAAAAAAAAAACAAAAGTAGACTACCTATAGGAGCTTGCGCACAAGTTTGAACATTTATCTTGCTGGAAACGACTATCGAGAGGTTTCAAATTTGCATTGTCGAGACAAAAATAGGACAAGCCCTTGCAGTTCCGTGCACGTATACAGTGATGTCGAGCTGTGTGAGTGCGTACGAGCGCGTACAAGCCACGGGAGTCCACTCCCTTAATATGGTGTATAGAGCACACTGTACTGAGTAAAAAAGCTTCAGTAAACATAGGTCCAAAGGTCGACCGTTTCTGAGATATAAACGTTTTTGTTTGCTGGTATCATGATTCACTTACTACTCGGTTTGCGATATTTATACAAGATTTTCCGCGTGTTCACCGCTCATTTCTGTACACGAAACTGAAAAAATGAAATTGACGAAATTGTCGGCACTTGAATGGGAACATTCAGAACGCAATTTATAAACGCTGACATAAACATCGCATGCGATGGAAGCAAGTAAGTGAATCGTGATACTAGCAAACAAAAATATGTTTATATCTCAGAAACGGTTGACCTTTGGACCTATGTTTACTAAAGCTTTTTTACTCGGTACAGTGTACCCTATACGCCATATAAATATTGAATGCTTTTTTTTTTTTTTTTTTTTCGTTTGAACACCCTGTATATGTATACGACAGGCCACGTCAATTCCTCGAGTCCCATGGAAATGACCGACGCCAACATTGACCGCGATATACATTCTCTGCGCGGACAATTACGCACGTTATAGAGCTACGTGAACCTGGCACGCGACTTTCAAAAAATTAACTTTTATTTCTTCATGGAAAATGATAGTAGTTCGTTTGTAGTTGATTGTAGCCATAATAGTTTCGTCTGTGGTTTCACGATTTTGATAAATAAAAAAGAAATTGAGGAAATGATCAGCACCCGACATTGAGACATCTCGAATCCGTTTTTTCCATGCGATTCAGAATCGGAGGCGAAGATTTTGTGGATACCAGCCTCGGCCCTCATTCTTTATGATTGAAAATCATTTTATTTTTGAAACCAGGGAGATGCCAACGGGGAAATGTAAGCATGGATATAGAGCCGGGGACAAATGGATAGGTATGTGATACTGTAATGGTGGGAGGGGGAGGTACGCGCGAACGGAGAAAAGCTTTTTACTGACAATCAGATTGATTTTCAATCCCTTGATTCTAAACGACGAGCGTGAAATCTGTTCATTTGTTTGCTAAAGATCTTGCACGATACAAGCTCTCGGATCGAGTTGGAACCGTCGAACCATTACTGACACCCATTTTTATTAACCCTTTGCACTCGAGACCATTTTTTTCTGGTATCTGTCAGCAACTCGAAATGCTTTTTTAGCATTATATTGTCACGAATGCTAAGGTTAGATTGACTTCGAAAATGAGATCTCTAATTTGTGATTTGAAAATCAGGTCACCGTTGCCTCAACGACAATCATTTTATTGGCACCTCGAGTTCCAAAGAAATCAAACCTAAAGGAAAGCTAGCGGTGACTGAGAGTCGCCTCTCGAGTGCAAAGGGTTAAAATATAATTTAATACGATCGTTTTACTTGAATAGTTATGTTATCTTGTAAATTATGTTTGTTATTTTCTTATATTAAAATGGGTATCGGTATTAGTTAGTATATTTTTGTTGTGCGTGGGGGGTTCTCTGGGGGCGTAGCTCCCCAAAAATACTTTTTGGGGGAATGCTCAAGAGTGTGACCTTCATAAACTCTATGAACGCCAAAGTTGCATTGAGTAAACGTACACGCAGGTTCTAGTGTAATACTAATGATATATTTTGTTCAATAACTTTTTAATAAAAACTCGAGTGACGCCTAAAACCCGTTGGATGTTACTTAGAAGGGTGACCTTGAGAACACAAGGTCAAGGTCATCGGAGCTGCCTCCCCTAAACGTAACCTTTACCAAAAATACTATTCTGCGTCAATTACGAACTCTCTTTGACACTCCCATTTTATAAATACGTATTATTTTTTGCAAGACTCTGCGTTTCGACATTCAGAGTTCATCGTTCGCCTAACCTCGAAGGAGACAAGCTGTACTTGCGTAACAGTGGCTGTTGTTTCTGGGGTGATTCATGGCTTGCAGAGTAGGTGATACGGTCTTTGAACGGTCAATTGAGTTTAAGTCGACATTAGTATGCAGCATGCAAAAGATAACAGTGGACCACCTATTAAAATTGAAAGCATATCATCGTTCGCTAACATACTTCGGTAGGCTACGTAAAGGATGTCTCGTTTAAATCAAAATGTTTCAATATTTCACGGAGGGATAAAAGATTATCAAAAAAAATGTAAATAATTTGTTGTACGTAAAACAGTGGGCGAGATTTGTAAAAGAAATTAATTTTTTTAAATGGAACCTTTCCATATACCTTCCAATATTTTTGTCCATAATATGAAAGCACTTGTTTAGACACATCCGTTGATCTAAAAACATGGTCATTTATTGGACTAGCCTTAAATTAATGTTTAAAGTCAGTAGATTTAACGTATCACGAAAAATAAACCTTAAGGGGATATTCTGAATTAGGAGGCCTAAAAATAGCGATTTTTCGTGAATTTTTTTAGGATGGAAGAAAATAATTAATTCTATCAAACTTTTTATCCAATTTTCATACATATTTGAGTCGACTGTACAAATTTTTTCAAGAAGAAATATTCAAATTGAGTCGACCGCGACGCACATTTGTAGAGCACCTCGCAATTAAAACCTCCTATCGGCGGGAAGGATGCAGGTGGTAATTTTCGTTTGACACAAAAAGAACCAAAAGAAATTTTCATTTTCATTTTCATACATTTTTCTTTTATGTGAACTAAGAAAATTCCTACAAAAAAAAATGTTAAACAACTTTTTTATCAAGTTAAAGTGATTTTTTCCACATTTCACCATTTTAGCGGGTTTTTCTTAGTTCACATAGAAGAAAATGTATGAAAATGAAAATTTCTTTTCATTTTTTTGTGTCAAACCAAAATTACGACCTCCATCTTTCCCGCCGATAGGAGGTTTCTTCTTGAAAAAATTTGTACAGTCGACTCAAGTATGTATGAAAATAGAATAAAAAGTTCGATAGAATTAATTATTTTTTTCCATCCTAAAAAAATTCACGAAAAACCGCTTGTTTAGACCTCCTAATTCAGGATACCTCCTTAATAATGTTGTCTTTTTATGAATTTTGATGACTACCCTCAACGAGTACAGTTTCAACAACTTTCCCCTAGACGATTTCAACGATAATTAGAAAAAACCTTTATTTAGGGAAAGAAAATTAATACAGACGTCTAATTACCAAGAGATTATCGTAAGATAACAGAAAATTTTTCGTTTCCCATTCATATTTCCTTTCATTAAGAAATCAGCTACGTTTGACAGCATGTATCTTTATAAACACTGATAACGAAGATAATTCCGACGCCAGTCAAACCTGGCATTACTTGGAATGAAAGTAGTTTCAGGTAATTCCATTTTTTATGAATTCCTACGATTCCGTGAGTCTCGAAACAACCTAGATTACTTTGTTTAGTATGAGATTAACACGTTGGTCACCGCGTCACTCGTATATGGATGACAGGACTTTTCACAGTGAATGAAAAAAAATTATTCTAAAGATGAGATGTTAAAGAATATAATTCTGGGACAATTATTTGGGAATTTTGATAAGGTTACAACGATACATATCGTGACAAATCGTCGATTATGTGGTTTTCAATTGTCTGAAAATCAAATTTAAGCTTCAAATTTTGCACGATACTTGAATTAAATCATTTGAATTTTATGATGTAGAAATTTATTCATAGACGTTTCTATTAGTCTTTTATAGAACTATCATTTTAACGTTATTCTTTATTACTCCTTCCCCCTTCTTCCAAAAAGGTGCGAACCGTCTTAAATAAACAATACATTTCATAGATTCTTATTACCCTATCGTCAGAAAACTTGTCAAGTAAACTGTACATTAAGAGAAGTCTATTAGTAATTTTCTAAGTACAGTTTCTAAATATTTTTTTAATAATTTCTAAATAAATTCGAAAGGAATCGAGTATATCAATTTGTTTTCAAATTAAATTTTACGTCATTTTTCATAAGTTTATCTAAAAAATTAATAATAGCTGACTTTGACACGAGTAACCCCCTTACAATATTTTCTAAATAAAGTACGATAATCTACGATCAAGAAAATAATTTAGTCAAACATCGTAAACTTATAAGATGTGCATAAACTTTTGCGACCGACCATGAGGACGATCACTTCGACAGTTTTCAGTTAACGTGTTGAAGATTTAAGACAGAATTAACGAACAGGAGAATGGAAACGCGTGGAACGGCCGAGGCGCGCAAGGAATATTAATAAAGCTATTCACGATTATTTCTGACCCGTCAGGGAACGTGTTTCACGCGGTACTGATAAGGAACGCCCTATCTTGCGGCAAGCATTTGATATTAAGTACGTGTTTAGAGGCTTCCAAGAGGAGAACTGATAAACTGATATCTGTTTGCAGAAAACAAACCCTAATTTTAGCTTAAACACGATATTGGTATTTATCAACAGTTTCTCTCTTTTATTTATTTAAGTAGTGTAAATAGAAATCATTCCGTCTCGAGACATTTCCATTTCATCGATAATCCGGCATAAATTCATTTTAACAAAAAAAAAAAAATATATATATAACAGACTTCGAAAAACATTAAAATTGCACTAAAAACTATGAAATAATTTCTATTTAAACTCCATTATTACTCACCAACTCCTGAAGAATTTGATTAAATTATTAAATACAGCACTTTAAATACAATGCGCCCTTTTCGGAAGCGGTGCAAAATTAAATATTTCTAAATCCGGGTTTAGTTATGTTTTTAGTGGTGGCGATGGCAATATTGAGTCTTGTTAATGCATACGTGCATACTGTCTATGTGGAAGTACTGTCTGAGAGGGTTTGATGTATTTGTTTTGGCGGAGGGAGGAGAGCAATATTGCATACTATTGATTTATACATATATACTATCTACACGGAATTATTGTTTGAGTAGGTTTGAGGCATTTTGAAGGTGGAGGGGGGGGAAATATTGATTACTGATAGTGTATACATATACTCTGTACATGTGTCCCAAAACTCGGGGAGGAGCCGGAAATGGGGGATAGCTGAGACGATTCTGAACAACAATTTCCTTTGCAAAAATGTCGGATGGGGCTTCGTTAAGAAGATATTAAGCGAAAACCCCGACCAATCAGAGCGCGCGTAGACCGTTGGAGCGGCCGCGGTAGCGAAGGCTACGCGCTAGGCGGCAGCGTCAATGTCCTTCGATGCACATCGAATCACTTGTTCGCGTACAAGCGCGGCCGCCGACGCGTAGCCTTCGCTACCGCGGCCGCTCCAACGGTCTACGCGCGCTCTGATTGGTCGGGGTTTTCTCTTAATATCTCCTTAACGAAGCTCCATCCGAAATTTTTGCAAAGGAAATTGTTGTTCAGAATCGTCTCAGCTACCCCCCGTTTCCGGCTCCTCCCCGACTTTTGGGACACCCTGTATACTCTGCCCATGGAAATACTCCCTCAGTAAGTTTGGGATAGTATTGGGTTTTTCGGAAAGTCCATGTCGATTTTTGGTAGGTGGCACAGGTCTGAATATATCGAAGTGGTTGAAAACAAATAACATGTATACATCCCTTAAAAGGTGGAAAGGTTGTGGAACAAAAATGGCACCTATGTAATTCAATAAATATATATTAAAAGTCAAACGTGTTTTTGAATTTTTCTTAGAAATTGCCACGAACTTTCTGGACAACCTAATATTTGGCGGTGGCAGCGATATTGAGTAATGTTAATGTATATGATGTCTAAAGCGGATATAATAATAGCAATAATTAAAAACCATATTTTGTATTCCTCCGATAGAAAGTTACATCAAGTTTGGTAATTTTGAATGTAAAAGAACAAATGACAAATAAAATCATTAAAGTTTTTAGAATGAAAAACATACTTTTCTTTAGATAAGTCCTTGTTCGAATACCACGAAGTTACAGATTTATTCGTGAATAACATATCTTTGTGAATTCAAATAAATAAAAGTATATTATTAGTGATTGACGAATAATTTCTTGTTTACAAATAAACGAACGAATAAAAATCCCTTAAATCTTTAGTATAAACAATATACTCTTACTCAGATATATCTGTATCGAATAAAGTTATAAATTTATTCGACAATAGCAATTACTTTTATGTTCAAACATATAGAAGAATAAAACTCTGACCATCGTAGGCGATAATTATCTAATTACTCGGGATTTTACTTTATACGAATCGTAATTTTCAAAACATTGTTTAATTCATTGTTTTGCCCTTATTACCAGGTAAGTATTTTCATTCTGTAACCCAGGCATCACAGAAACAGTAAAATAATCAAAAATACAGTGTTGCTTAAATTATATTAATCTAAAAACTTAATATTTTTTAAAGTATGTTAATACATTAAAATAAAATATATTTATTTACTCGCAAGAATATAATCTAAAATCATTAAGGAATTTTATACCTCGTCTGTTATTAAGTAATTTTACCGTTGAAAATGTTTAACCGTCTAAAATAAATTTTACGCACATCGAGAAACTGATTTTCGCTGACCTTGCGTGTTCGTTCTTAATTGATGGTTCGGGGACGGTCAAAATTAAGACCTCGAGCTCATCGAGTGGCTACATTTTTTTTTTTTAGAAGCAAGCTTAGAAAAGAATGTTCCATTCCGAAAAAAGAAACGGGATCCTCCGACCCAGCGAAATGAACGTTCACGAATAATATCTTCGCGGCCGGGGTTCTTAAACTCCTCGTTAACTGACACGCCGTAACAAAACAAATTACTCATTACGTTAAAAACTTATCGAGCGTGTAAACGAACTCTAAATTGATAAATGCCATTTGCAATTAGCGGCGTTACTTTGTTCAACGTGCACGACTTGGCGCGTCTGCAATGTATAAATTAACAGCGAGTGCGTCGCGATTGTCTTACATCGCGTCGGACTGCGAGGAGAAATTACAATTATTTAACTATTCTGCGTAGAAATTAATTTCGTGGTGTTACATTCAATTGTTTATGATTGTGGTTTAAGTAGAAATCTTCTGAACCCTCAAACTATCCTCTATGACAATAAATCTAGACACCTTAGCTAAGTCTCAACCTGATGGACAAAAGTATTGATAATGTATTAGGTTGTCCCAAAAGTTTCTTTCCTTTTATTAATAATTAATACATACACGATATTTTATGTCTTATGTTACATTACAAAATTGCGTACAATTCATTTCGCTCCGTTACTGTTACAGCATCAATGTCTAAGAAATTAGATTGTCTATTTATAGAAACACTGCCACAGAAAATCATTGAATGCAACTAACGAAAGAAACTTTTAGGACAACCTAATATATTCTACATGCATGTACATACAAAGTTTAATTCACCTATCGTCATTCTTCTAACAGATTACGAGTGCACTTGAAAATTATTAGGTTAAGAAATGAATCACACGTCTTTACATTTACGACTGTAGTTTAAATAAATAGAAATATTTATTTATTTTTTTTTTATTTAATGCAATTAGAATCTCATTAGAATCTCAATGGAAATATTTAGTTGCCATTGTGTAACGTTAAAGTAGATACTTTTAACAGACTTCGAAAAGGAGGAGATTACTGAATTCGACACGTATGTATATATGTATATATATATATTTTTTTCTTTTTTTTTATGTTTGTTCACCGATTAAGCCGAGATGCCTGAACCAATCGGAATGAAAACCTCTTGCATCTTGTAGAGCACCACTGCCACTTGGACTCATAGAAAAATATATGACCTTGGTTTATTTTTTACCACTTTATGTCACTTTTATCGCAAAAAAAGAACTATTTCACGTATGTTCGGCCTGAATTCGATGGAATCGGTCTGAATAATTAGGGGCATGGTTCCTGGTACAATGGTCGCGATTTGTAACATCACACTATTGTCGATTACTAATTCTTTGTTATTGATCCACGGTCGCATGCAACTAGTTTCAGAGTGGTTTGAAACTGATTAGTCGCGCCCGTGTGCGATCGGTCTAAGTAAAACAAAAATAGTGGAGTAGGTGAAACAAAGAGCGCAAACGGTTTGCAACACTGATTTCAAATCGGTTACGCCCGTGTGCGTTCGGCCTAAGAGTCACCTCTCGAGTGCAAAGGGTTGACCGTTTGAGTGCCACGGGTCTTTCTTATTTCCCGGCCGAATATTGCCAAGCGGCGCGGTAGCGTTTGTCATATACCGTGTCGAAAAACGCCAAACGGCGCAATAGCGCTTGTTATAACACCCCGAGCCGGCACGATTGCTTGCTGTGATTATGGGCTTCGCAGCCGAGAACGCTGGCGCTTTGAGGACAGGACAGACGAAGCGCGATACGGCGCGTGGCACTCAAACGGTTAGTTCCAACAGCCTGGGTGCAAAACGTAAACAAAATTGCCCAGCCTTCGAGCCGATCCACGGTTCGGCAAATCGGACCTAAGTTATATCAGTCGCGCACGACTTACGAAATGGAAGCACGGGTGTAAGATACAACTGGTTCAATTTCGTGAGATGTTTGATATAAGTAATTACAAGCTGATGTAATAATCGTGGTAGATATACCAGAAAATGTTTATTATCAATCAGTAAGGTATAACATAAATCGATAACGTTTCTCTCCAATGCCTGAATAAATTATAGCGATTTATAGCGATATTGGGTGGATAGAGGGTTCAAGTCTTCTAGGGGCTTAGAAACCTCAGATTTTGGAATTTAACTCTTTGAACTCGAGAGGTGACTCTCAGTCGTCATTAGGTTTCACGCAGCAAATCTGCAATACCTAATCTATCTTTATGTTTAATTTCTTTGGAGCTCGAAGTGTCTGATAAAATGATTATCGACGAGGTAAAGGTGACCTTATTCTCAAATCTAGATAGCTTAGAATTCATGTCAATAGAATGCTAAGAAACATTTCGAGTTGCTGGTACATACAAAAAAAAAAGGCCTCGAGTGCAAAAGGTTAATAACCATCACACGTACGTTGCCATTTTTTTCTTTGTTGTGAATTGTCGACAGTTGGCAGATAAGTTTCTAGTAATCCAACATTTAGTCAAGGTTCCTGAATCGAATGTAATTTCCAGTCTTAATAATAAACACAAGTTATTATCACTCATTCATCGTTCAAACTTTTTTTTTTTGTTATTGCAATGTATACCCAATCGAAAACTAACCGACATTTGTTTAAAATATTTTTGTCAGATTATTGCAAGTACTTGAAAAATCGTGAAAAGTGTTAGGTGGGACACCTTGTATATGTTTAAAATCAGAATTATAAATGAATGAATATAGAGGCACAGAAATAAATTCTACAGCTAGTAACAATCTTTTATTAAGTTAGTGTATTAAGTTTCTCATACGGTGCAAAATCTGGTGTACCCCAAGGATCACACCTAGATCCTCTATTATTTAATTTGTTTATCATCGGTTATCACTAGAGTGCAAATATTTGACAAATGGATAAATACATAAAATATAAAGAATTATATACACGTTGCAACATTTGGAGGTAAAAGCAAACTTCAATTTAAGTTTCTTTAAGGTTCTTCGAGGAAATCTTCAAGGAAATTGCATAAACATTCGCAGTCTAGTAATCACAATTTGTATCGAAGACTTTTACATCACAAGAGCGCCCTACAGGTGTCCCAATAAAGATACTAATGACAACTTCTTTGAGAATGTATGGCAATCAGCTTGGTTGCTTGAATAAAAAATTGCATGTATAATAGGGCTCAAATAATAAAATATAAAAATATTTTTTCAAGCACCACTTCAAGCATCATCTAGGTCCTATAATTTCTAATTTTTTTTTTAATTTACAATTTAAACAAATACAAATACAAATTAAGAAAGTTAAGAATCACTGATTTAGAGTACGGAAGAATATTACTGTGCCAAGAGAATGATTATATTTTAGGAATAAATTTAAATGGGCTGTACCATTCACACATAGTGCTCACGGTAATTAGAGGGTCATGTTCCTAAGTAGATAATTCGGAGGAATTAGTCGACTAACAAGGTCGAAAGAAATGCTGCACATTCAACGTTATTATTTACTGAGTACCAGGCTTAAACAGTTTGCTGAGAGCCTCGAAGTACATCCTAATGAGCGACGATTTCATGTGAGTAGGTGATTTTTTAATTCGGTATTCTTTAAATTAGAAAACACCACGCATAAGACAATTCACGATCGATAATTTCATTTGAATAGGAGATTTTCTAATTCAGTGTTTTGTAAATTAGAAAAAGGTACACCGAATGTAATTCATGGAAGACAATTTCATTGGACCAGGTGATTCTCTAATAAGAGATTCTCTAAATAATTAAATAATTTGTACTTTACAAACTTATTTGATTGATTTATTTATTTCCAAGTCTGTGTTTCGATTACTTTGCACTATTTATTAATAATCTTTTTTATTCCGACAAGTTAAAAACCCCATTTCCCTAATTCCAAGAAAGTAAATGCAAGTTCGGACACTTTTCGTTTATAAAGCGTTCATGAATATATGAAATATAAAATATATTTTCATAAACGCCATGTAAAAATGATCACTATCTCAAAAACTAAGAAACAATCGCTTCGCTAACCTTAATATACATATGTATATAAAAAATGGCGCTGCACATAATTTGAACTTTGAAAAGTTCATATTAACTGTTGCTCTCGTTACGTGTATATAAACAAAAAATATTCTATTTATCAGTTCCAGAATAAATGTACCGAAAACGGCTAACAACGATGGCTAACAAACATGAATGGTGTTTAGTTTTGCAAGAGTACTTTATGGCCTTATACTTTACCCAGTTAACTGTACGATCGAATGAAATCTGCGAATAAATCGCTACGCAATTTTCATTCGCCATTTTTTTCGCTATGCGTATGTATGCAAATCTGTAAGGTAACTATTTTTGTAAAACTTTATAACTTTTCACCGAATCGTCGATATTTTCCATTTGTTCGGCGATGCCAAGGCCACAACAATATATTTTCAGAATTTTTGTTCGCCTGTCTCAATATTTGTCGAATCGAAAATGCCGTGAGGTATTTGGTTAAAATTAGAAGAAATTAGTTGCCATACTTTAAGATCGTAACGTTGGATCGTTAACACGAGGCAGCTTTGAGATTTGACGAAGCAGAAATATCGTAATGAAAATGTATTCCGAATTTTGCACAGAATGCGGTAGCGTGAACACTCAAAGTTACAACTGGCTGTGCACCGTATCGTATGAACGTTCCAACGATAGAAAACGTTGGAAATCACGTCGACTGATTGTGACTGGCTAATACGATAAACGTAATAAAACGATACATTTGCGTGAGGTTCGAAGTACCTAAATTATTTATTTTCAAATTAACTTTCAAGTAATGTGGATGTACGCTTGTCTTTTTACTTGGATAAAAGTCAGCATAAAATGGTTGGCAAAAAATGTAAATGGTTTCCGTAACTTGGGAAATTCGGAATGGGTCGTAATGCCGATGTCCCGTGAACCTAGTGTTAACACTACCAACCGGTAGCCTATTAACGCTTTATCTACCGGGCTATTTAGAAAAAGTCTTCAATTCAAAGAAGAATTTTCTACAGTAGCATGTGCCAATCTGGGCTGACAATACTTCCTTCATACTATTACTAGGTACATCGAAAGCCAAGTCTGTTTCCAAAAACTGAACATTGTAAGTAGACAACCATCGACACAGTAAATAAATTCAAAAAGCTAAATACTGGAATTAAAAAGCCTATAAATAGGCTCCCGGTAAATAAAGTGTTAACATCAGACCTAGCGCAATCGGTCAAATGGCCGTTCTCAACCTTTCGTGTGGTTTCTTATATAAAATATATATTAAATTATACACAATTGTTTCACGTATTATTTAATTGAGTAACAAGTGAAATATTTTTGTACTCACGTGAAAGAGGTGTCTTTAAGATCCGTCATTTAACCGATCGAGGTAGAATTAAGTACCAATAAAATGTCGGTAGGTTTCGTATTATGTTTTCTCATCTCTTACCGAGACAACTCTGTATGCTTCCCATCGTTATATAAACATCCAAAAGCGATTGGAATAAATAAAATAAATATTCTACAATGCTAACGTTATGAAAATATAAAATATGATTAACGCTAAACCTACCGACGTTTATTTGTACCTATTTCTACCGTGATCGATTAAACGACTGGTTTTAAAGACACTTCTCAATCGCATTCAAAAATATTTCGCACGATACTAAATTCGATAATGCACGAAACAATCGCATATAATTTTTATATCGTATCTAAGAACTGTACACAAAAGTCGGAAAACGCACTTCTCAAATGCACGTAAAAATATTTCACACGACACTAAATTCGATGATACACGAAACAATCGTATATAATTTTTATATCGTATACAAGAACTGTAGACAAAAGTCGGAAAATGCACATTTGGCTGGTCGTGGTAAGTTTAGCATTAAATTTAACCCTCTGCGCTCGGGTGGTTCCTCTAGGGCGACATATGTAAGTTAAAAATGATTTTGTGAACGTACAATTTCAAATTCACTTACATCAGGATACAACTAATTATTAATTGAAATAATAATACATCGAGTCACGAATGCTCGTAGATGTTTTTCTATCAAAGTAGAGATTTGGTTTCACAGAAATTTATTATAAAAAATAAATATACGTGTCGAATTGTGTAACCTCCTTTTCGAAGTCGGTTAAAAATCGACTGGATTTGATTCCATAGAAAAACGCCTCGAGCGCAGAGGGTTAGTTATACGTCCAAAGGCTACCGGTCAGTAAAGTGGTAAAAAGTGTCGGCGACGCGAGAATCTCCCCTTGTAAGCGGCGAGAAGCTGCGAAACGAACGGGCCGGACCGGAAGTCGAGATACTCTGGTAAGAAAGAAGGGCGTAAAGCCGAGACTTACTGGTGAAGCCACCCCGCGTCGTCCGCTAGGTGCCAGGGTAGCTCTCCGTGTCTCCGGGCGCGCACATAGACGCCTCTCCCCCGTGGATGCTTCCGAAACCCTTTCTCCGTGCACCTCTCCAACGTAGTTATGTCTCACTTGTCTCACTCGTACGCGCGTGTATTAAACTATGGGTACGCTCGTATCACCTCTCGAATCGATACGACCGGCGTACGGCCGATACGAGAACAGAAACGAAACGAGATCGAATCGAACGCGAACCGTGCGTGACAAATTTCGCGAAACCGAGATACGTTTCCCGAGGGTAACCGCGCCGCGTATGTCGGGTCACTGGTTGATCGCCGGGTGTCGAACCGAACCGAACCGAACCGAGCCGACTGGAGGGCTGTATCGAAATCTAAGCTACGGGTAGGAGAATCGACGATCTCGAAATCGGTGGAGGGGAAAATTGTAGCACTGTCTTCGCGTTTAAAAATACTTTGTCACTCTCACTCTCTCTCTCTCTCTCTCTCTTTCCCTCTTTCTCTCTTTTTCTGACGATAACCGGGGAGGTGGTTCTGTTCCGCGAGCAACAACCGTGCGAACAGCACCGGAGCGGACCCCGTTTACGAAAAGGTCGCTCTCGAGAGGAAAGAGAGATATCCGAGCGTACAAGCAACTCGAAACGTTCGAGGAGCTGGACACGTCTCTGGTGGGCTCCAGTGCACGACTGAGGCGCCCTCTCGCCCCGCCCAGAGGCGCAGCGACGTTCCGAGCCGCGAGGTTCGACGGGACGTCGATCGATCCACCGACTGAACCCCACCACCGGACCCTTTCCTTTCGGGACGCCGAGAAGGTATCCGATCATCGCGCACGCGCGGGATTTTCTCCTCGATAGTCGAGAATCGAAACCCTCCCCGAAGGATCGAGCGGAATTCGAGGATTTGAAATTCAACCATCCGTGTGGTGTGGCACTCGCGGGGGTAGCCAGAGAGAGAGAAGGGGGGGGGGAAGAACCGAAAACGCGTTCCCCCGTGAAATACAGGGTGTCCCAAAAATGTTGTAACACGTTGAAAGGGGTGGTTCGGG
>NW_026533254.1:7955684-8000798 GCF_026225885.1 Hylaeus anthracinus
CCGTTGGAGCGGCCGTGGTAGCGAAGACTACGAGCTAAGCGGCCGCGCTTGTACGCGACAAGCGACTCGACGTGCACGAAGGACATTGGACGCGGCCGCTTAGCTCGTAGTCTTCGCTACCACGGCCGCTCCAACGGTATACGCGCGCTCTGATTGGTCAGTGTTTTCTGTTAATATCTCCTCAACGAAGCCTCGGACAACAATTTCGCTAAGGAAAAAGTTGTTTCAAATCACCTCCTCAACCACCCCTTTCAATGTGTTACAACATTTTTGGGACACCCTGTATTGGATATTTCCGTGCCGCGAGGTTGGGTGACCTGGCCACGAATTAAACTATAGGGAACTACCGTTTCGCGCGTGTTAACTCCAGGGCCATGGTGGGTTAACTGACACAACCCACTCGTCACCGCTGGCATTCTTGCGTGACGGGTCAATCTGTAACCCATCGTTTCGGGTTCGTGCGCACTTCTCGACACTGTTCGCTCGTTGAGCAGTTATCTAGAGACGCGGTAGCGTCTCGGCGCCAAGTACATGAAAAATTATCCGTCACCGCGTATATATGGCGTTAAAGCTATATCTTTTACAGGAGAGATGGTCCATTCCAACCTAACCTGAAACTTCTTTCATGAATATCTCAACACGCCTGCAATATTTACTAAATTTAAAGGCATGTTTCTCATGTAAACCGCGTATAAGCTTTCGAATAAAACCAAAATCAATAAAATTGGTCCACGAACAACTGAAATATCGTAATATCATGTCATGAATCTGTCAGAAACTGTATTTTTCGTATGATTTTCCCATCGTCAACCCTTAGCCAATAGAAGCTAAGCAAAAGCCGAGTGTCGTTCGTCGACTCTCGAAATCATTCGGTTCGGCATGGCTCGTCGGCCATCGAGCGTCGAGAGTCGAAACAGATGTCATCATTCATAACCTGTCAAGTGTCAAAAATTTTTACACTATCGCATTATTAATTATATTTATATCAGCAAAATGTTTTCAATTTAGACTTTTTATGTAGGGTTTAATAAGAAATTACAGCCAGTGTTGTAAAGTGTTGATCGATCTTGATTACAAGGTAAGTTGTCAAAATCTGAATTGTCAGATCCTTACAGAATAGATCCATACCACTAGTGTTTTCAATTTAGACTTTTTATGTAGAGCTTATAGAAATGGAGTCGTTTTCTCATTTCATCATTAACATTAAAATTTTTTGCAGCAAGAAAAAAAATTGCAGGTATTATAATTATTTATAAATTGAACAAATAAGTGTTTATAATTAATAAATAATATCAAATATATATATATAAATATAATTGATATTTCTGTAAACTCTAGATAAGAAGTCTAAATTATTATTTGTTTCTTTAATTGAATAGAGAGTTTCTTTAATTAAAGAAACAAATAATAATTTAGACTTCTTATGTAGAGTTTACAGAAATATCGAAGTAGTACAGAGTTTATAGAAGTACATGAAAAAGTGGAGGATTCAAGGAGTTATCATTGAAAAATAGAAGATCCCCATAAAAAACTACAAGAAAATAGAAAAAGATGTGAAATCGAAATAAGCTGCCAGATGATTTGCCTAGATTTCCGCGGCCTGGAAGTTAAATGCTTGGCGTGGCCAGGCAAGGTCAAGGTGTCGATGAATAAGAATTATGTTCAAACGCAAAACAATGAAAGTGTACTCATAATATTGTCAGAGTTTTAAATTGACAAATTATCTAAAAGTCTGTGAGAGAGAAAGTATGGGTATTGATGATCTAAGAATGCCTTGGCTGGCAAAAAACTATTATGTAGAATTTAGGCCTGCCGTTCCTACCGCAGTCTCTTCGTATCGGTTTCAAGAGGCATCGTCTAACCCGTCGAGAGTCGAGACCCCCTACTGTGCTTCCTGGTCTCCCAGATTTTCTTGTACCGAAAATCAGTAAACTTTTACGCGTAATATCTTAAAAACTATTTGTAAAAGGATGTTTACATTAAGCTTGCCGAATTCGTCTTGAAACGTACTATCTATTGATCAAACAAAAAGTATATAATCCCATTTGAAAAACCAAACGTAACTTTCATATCTCTGTAAACAATAATGATAAAAAAAAAATTGTTACGGCCAATAAATCGGCCCCCTCGTGCCATTCAATTTCATATAAGAAACTTTTTTCGTATCTTTAATAGGTTACGAAATAATCAGCTGTCCAGGATTTCGTGGGACATACTGTATGTATACATACATGCATAGAATTTTATAAAATAAAATTGAATTGGTTTTGATTTGTTTAAAAATTACGACTAATCTGCGCTAAGTGTATAAAATACTTGAATATATTCTCCAAAATTATATAATAAATTAATTTACATATCCGTTTCACTAGTACATTCGGACAACTATGAGTATTTTCAAAATTAATTCCATCTCATTTATCAAAATCTTCTCAACCTAATCTCCCCGTCAATGTAGCGAGTTTCATTTGTATTCAACGTGAGAACGAATGAAGATGTGCGCTTGTGGGGTCATTAAAGTCGTAAAGGGTAGCACAATACGTCGTGAACTATCAATGACGTCCATATTGCACTGAAGTGCATCGTCTTGTTAAATAGAATTCGGTTAAAATTGACTGGAAACGCGAAGGTTACATTTAACTACGTTAAAAAAAAAAACTGTGTAGCAATAGAAAGTACTATAAATGCTACAAGAGAAGGTATGCACTGCACTTGACCGTGGATGACACTTAAGAAACATGGTACACTGTTTCAAACTTCCGAAATCTTGCGCCGTAGATAAATGTAATGGTAGCTTTATTTATGTAGATCGGAATGGTAACTGTAAAACTAACAGGAATTATAACAACAGGTTGACGATATCAATGTTAAAATGTAATATCTCTACGTTCCTGTATAAACAATCGTACAGTAGTAATGGGTTTCGAAATGAAATATTAAATGAACTAAATAATTCAGTTCTGACTGCCACTCGTATTTCATACACGTTGTTTAGAAATGATTATTTACATTATTAAAATTTTATCGATTGTTGATCATGTAAATACTTTTACATATTTTTGTAAAACGTAAAATAAACTTCCAAATGTGATAAAAATGTGTTGCTTTATGGTAATTTCTGGAGAATATGAAACCATAGGTGGAGATATTATTTGTGATAAAAAGAAGAACTTATAACCAACGAATGGTAACATAGTTCGAGACACCTCTGAAACCAAGTACCAACGGTAAATAATACAGAAACCTGCACCGAGAATACGACTATACAATTCATTGAAATAGATTGAAATGATTGAAATGCAGAATAGTAACTATGGACTCTAACGGTAATATTCATAGATGAAAAATAAAATCAATAATCTATAACGATGTATAAAAATAACAGTAATAGTTCTCTTCTATTAACCAACACCCTTTTTCAAGAACAAAACGAAAAGTTTTGTCATTCAAACAAGTTTCGGCTTACCGTTAAAAGTAAATAATGAAATATAATCAGAATATCTTTAAAAAGAAAGACGAAATTCTTCAAAAATAACTTATTCCAACGGACCACGTAATTGTTGGAAAATAATAAATTCGCAAAAATATAATTGAAAAATTTAAATAATAGAGCTACCCCATGAATATTCTTGGGAAATGTTTGTTCGCTTTTTAACAAACAGGAAATAAAAAATCTCAGGGTGCCTATAGAAATGAATGATAGAAACAGGATTCAACGAACAATATCTCCAAATCATACTGTATTATTCGCAAGATACTCGTGACTCTCTACCTATAGTACAGAAAAACGTTTAACACAAAAAAGTCGTCGAACTTTATCATCGCATTCCATTCAGAATCAATGAAATTACACACACATTCTACCTCGCATACTCTTCCACCCTTTCTCAATCACTTATTCGCTGATTCGATTATTTACTATGTCTGCATATACAGGATGGATCACGTAAAGTGTTACAAGCTATTTTTCTCGAAAAACGATAAAATTTCTATTTTAAAGTTTACTAAATATTTTCTAAAAGTAATTTCAATTTAATTGAGCTAGTGTTTTAACTAACTAAAGGATTCGAAAAAACGAGTGAGATACGATTAAATGAAAAAAAAAACCGTGAACAGTAATGGAAATAGTTTTTAATCATTAATCCAAGCAATAAATTTGATCAATGTTCATGGAGGTACTACACATGGTATTTGATGTCGAATTTGTTTTCTTATTTTGAATGGCACGTGATTTTCGTTTAAATATGAATATTTGAAACATTCTCCTATATTTTGCATGATGGAAGAAATATGACTGAAAATACCCTGTAGAAAACGAATGTTACGGTGGAAAAAAAGAGCATCAACATTACTATATCCCAAGTTAGAAATTGTCTTATTAAATGTTCGAAACAGTATAGTTACAAACACCTATTAATTTTGTTACAGATATCATCCCGAATATTTTTCAACGTTGTTTGAATTTATGGTGCACAAACGGATGAAAAATTAAGAAAATAAGAATAATTAAGAATCGTATGTAGAAAAATGTTGCGATAGCCATAATTACCCTGAGCATGTGATCTAAACTAAACAAATTAGGTATCGTTCGAAATGTCTTGGCTTGAACTCGTCACCTTAAAAACCAGAAACTAAATTGAAAAAAAAATTATTTGAAGATTGTTGGATGTTTCTTCGCGAAAGCTACAACATTAGTCAGAATAAGGATGTGTTTGAACTTATTTTAGTCGGAAAAACTTCGCCAATCTTTCGATAGTAGTCACAATGATAAATAGGAAAATTCAAAATTTTAATTAACGATGACTCATTTATGTTGAAGTAACAAAAAAAAAACCATTCATCCATTATTTCCATAACCATAAATCCATTTCATTATTTCTTATAAACTACGCTGTATCTCCTTTACTATGCAAATATACGTAAATGTTTCAAATAAATGTCATCTCAGGTGCTAAAACAACAATTGATATTAAAGGTTATGGTAACCCTTAAAATATCCAAAAACTAATTTTAAAAATGGCCGAAAAAAAAATAGCTTGTCGCGTTTCGTGAAACGTCTCCTGTATATATGTAAACGTACACACATATATACATATCGATATGTGTGCCAATACAAATACATATACATAAAATAAACAAATTTTGCTTAAATCTCACGCGTACGCTAATTATACGATTAATTCTTTCGTTTTCATTTATACACATATACATGTTTATATATACCTCTACATATATGCATATACGTATGACGTATTGTAATAATACACTATGTCGCATATAAAAAACAATTACTTATAATAGAATACAAGATTGATTTATACACACACATACACATATGTATATACGTATGCATACATACATATCTAAATGTATATACATATCTATATGCATGTACATATATGTACGTAAGTATTTATATATATATAATATATATATATATATATTTTTTTTGTATTACTTATTAATCTGTTCATTCTAATTAATTGAGTGTCAATTTGCGTAATCACCGTCGTTATTAGAATTAGAATCGTTATTATTAATTATCACGCCTCTCTTGCTTCGTCTTTCGTCCTGTTTTTAAATGTATTTTAATCGTTCCCTCGTTCCTTGAGTAGAAATTTACCCTCTCCCCCCCCCCCCCGCTCCGTTCCTCCCTCCCTCGCCCTTCCTCCCATGTGAGTACAGAATTTTACACTAGAATTGAGATTCTCGATCGGATTGAAACTTTTTTTCAAAAATTCCAACGACTTTTTAATATAAAAAGACAATTCGACTACAAAATTCATAATATAAGAGCACTGCTTATCAAAAATTGGCACACTTACAATAATTTAAACGTAAACAATCTAAGATGCGATGGATTCGATTATATTTAAATATCGAATATCGAAAAATCGAAACGTACTGTCCGCGTGCGAAGAGTTTGCTCCAGAAGGTCAAGGCAGCCCTCTCTACCTCCAGTCAGGTGCAAACTCTCCATTGGCGACCAGTACAAATCGAGATATCGTTGAAAAACATATTTCCCGAAAAGCAAGGTCTCGGATTTTTATTTCGTTTAAAAATGTCACCCTTATTCATGGGCGTATCCAGGGAGGGGCAAGGGGAGCAGCCCCTCCCTTCAAAGGTGGACAAAATTTTAAGTGAAACAGAAATAATATTAATTTTTTTTTTTTGTTAGATAAATGGTGTTCTGTCTTTTGTTACTGTGTATCATTGCATGGGCCCCCTTTCCATGAACCTTCCTTCTTTATGAAAAAAGTTGAATTTAGAAAGCTGCCCCCCTTTCGTTCTGAGCTGGATACGGCCATGTCTTTATTTATAATTTAAGCGTATAACCTATGTAGTCAAAAAAATACGTCCGATTCAGATTAAAAATTTCGTACTTTGTTAAACTGAAAAATATTCCCAATATTATTTGAACATGAAAGTCCGTATTGATTTATTAATTAAAGACCCCTTATTAACTTTTAAAATTTATTATAATTATAAAAAGTTCGTTCTCGTTTAATCTATCTATACGACTAACTGGTTGAAGAATATTCGTTAAAACTTAAATTGAGAGATGGCATTGTATCGTTCAAAAGTCACGATGGATTTATTCGCTGTTGCATATCTAAATTTTTTTTTTTTCTTTCGTAAATAAGCTAAGTGGTTTGGAAAATATTGTATTGAAACGAAAAGATAGAAATACAAAACACCGCTTATTTTACAACGTCCTCTTTAATTATACAACTTTTATTAATTTTTATTATATAACTGTCATAATTTTCGATATTTCACAATAATTCAGGGTCATGAAATTTTCATCGATTTCTGCGCTCGATTTTTTTTTTTTTTTTTTTAATTTCACGTAATCACGATATATCAACATTAATGATTAGTTTTTGTTTACAACCGAAACAAAAAGCAAAGATTAAACAGTTAATCGATGACGATTATGGTCGATTTGTAAACACAAAATGCCAATCCGTGAGTACGAAAGCGTAACGATAGAAAATAGTAAAAATTTATGGTAATTAACAAAAAAATATACAAAATTAAAGAGCTTAAAAATTATTGCTTCATCGTTATCTTAATGCTCTTATCTATTACGCGGTTGAAATTCAATAATATCAACGCGAAACAATTTTTATCTCTCTACCCTTAATTGCAATAATGACAAATAATTGAAGAATATTTTCTTTAGTATAATTTCGTTTAAAAACTAACAATTGATACAAAATTCGACTCATTGCCGACACGATTAGAAAGGCTACCCAGAATATTCGATGAGAATTGATAATCGTAATAATTATCGACAAGACTTTTCTTGACTTCCTTTTTGTGTTTTTTAAATAAAAAGGAGATCCCTACGACAAGAATGGCGGCTGACAGAGGTGTTTAAAATTTATTTCAAACAGAACCGAACATAATTTCAGATTGTAGTCAGGACTGGCGTGGATCGGGATTTTAAAAGCAAACACAAGATTTGTTAGAAAAAAAAGTCAAATTTGACTTAAAGGAATAACCACGGTTCAAGTTTATGAAATTCTGAAATTTCTTACTAATATTAGTGGAAGATATAAAACACGTTACATTTATAATTTCATAATCTATGCGTACAGTTTGATTTTGATATACAAAAAATAACAAACTAATTAAATACCTCCAAGAATTAAGGATGAGAAATGTAAAATATTTACAGTATGGTTAGACAATTTTTTCATTATAAGTTAAAATATCGAAAAATTGTATGTCAAAAATGTAATGGTTAACTTCAAATACTAGCCATTTTGTTATAATTTGTTACTTTACAAAAAGTATGAATCGAAAGTTAACGTTACCATTGTAGATAATAATGCCAAAAATATTGTTACTTTAAGTCATCTCAAACGAACAAAAAGTTAACAATCACAAAACGAGGACAATCAATTTCTAAGACGAATAAGAAACCAACATTACCATTTTTTATTTTACTCTCAATAGAATCTATGTTCAATGTATTTAAAAGTTACAATAAAATGTATAATTACCGAGCTGAAAAATACATTGCAAAAATGTACTTGACCAGTACCATGGTTATCCTCGCTAACAAAAAGACATGTTATATTTAAATAAAACTAAAATTTCATTAAAATGGCAAACACTAACAAAAAAAAAGAGTTAAATAAAATCAGTCTAGCGAATATGAGAGTAGCGAAACTGAATAAATGAAGATAAAAATTAAATTTGAGCAAAATTAAAGAGCATCATGAGGAAAAATCAAATTTAGAAAGAAATATTACAATTGATTGTACCAATTTTTCAGAGGTCAAATTCGACTACTCTGATCTCAAATCTTAGAAAATATGAAAAAGCTTGAATGATGTTAGATCAGTGACAGGAAGATAAAATAAGTAAAAAAACCTACCTGAAATATTCATCGGTCCGTTCGCAAAACATTTAAAACAAGACGAAATATAAAAGCATGTTTCGTTATGGTAATAATAATGGTACATCATGACAGTCGGTTATGGGAACGAGGGAACAACTCCAAAATGATGGTGAGCTGTACAATTAAAAAGAGAAAACGAGAAAAGTGTCGTCTTGGTTGGCAGGTGTTAAAATCATTGTCCTCAAATTTATTTGGATCTTCAAACTGGTCTTCCATTACCATCGCTGGTCAACCTTGTTTTCCATCTCTTCCTATTTAGCTGCGTTACAATCTTGATCAACAATCTCGTTTTCCATCTTCGAAATAAACTCCTTTCGAGCTTCGTTTTTATATTTGTAACATTAACGAAAAATTTATCTCGTTCAAAGTTTCAGTTTCACAATTACCATTCTTATCTTGCGTTATACATCTTAATCTTTATCCTTCGTTCCTCGGCCTCATCCAGCTCTTCAACGTTCATCTTTGATTTTTATCTAATGTCTGACTTCGATTATGTCCTTACGTTTTCGTATTTATCGTTATTCGTAGCTACGATTACATTATGATCCTCGCTCGTTTGTATCCTTTAATCGTATCGGTAGCCAAACACTCCTTCAGCTGCATCGTGAACGTGACCACCACTATCATAATTTTTCTTCTCCCCTGACATAACATCGTGTACCTTTTGGTGGATTTCGCGCCCGTGTACATATATATTCCGTTGTGTTTCAGTGTATGCCTGAGATCGAGCCAAAGAGCCAACTGCCGTTAGAGCGGACTCTAGCTGAAGAGGCACGCGATGTCGCGTATTATCTGCTCCACGTTCCGTCTCCACATCCTGAAACAGACAACGCTGCTACAATCAGTATCTGTTCTTATTATTGTTCTGGTAGAAACAGAAATCTTAAGTCAATTATTTAACGTTATTTCTGACCTATACATGATACAATACAATACTTGGAAATATTGATTAATAAAAAAATATTAAACAATGGATTAATTCCATTGAGACAACTGTTCCACAACTGTTGAGTAATTCTCTTAAATTCTCTGCTTTGATTTGTCTATTCAAAGTGACTAAATGATGATTTGTCACAGATAAATATGAATAACATGCTTAGACTGACAGTATTTTTTGATATATATAAAAAAGAAAACCTTTCGTATCGTTATCGATCAAGTATGAAATAAGACGTCTTTTTTTAAAATCAAAATGCAATATCGGAGGAGCTGAATGGAAGAAATACATTGAAATAATAGGGGTACACTTAAATATTATGTGCAACACTACTCTGAGGGGTACAAACCATTAAACATGTTCTTTACCACTCACTACAGAACCACATAAAAATGTACTCCTGCACTCTTGATATGCCAGGTCTTTATGATGGTGACTTATGGTAACTTATGATGGCTACAACTTATTTCTTATTTACTGTCAAGGTTAAATCTATACAAAAAGTTTAGTACAATGATTACATTCATTTAAAGGAAATAATATATATAAAAATTAAAATCAACATTCTTATTACAATGTTTAATTTAGAGATGAACCATTCTTTTTTATTAGTTCAATTGATTAATGAGAACTTTTTAAAATATCCCAGTTAATGAACAAATATATATATATATATATATATATATAACATTTTTTAAATTTCTCCAAACACATTCATTTCTAACTATATTTTAGTTTGTTTAAATTATTTTAGAAGTATATCTAATTTCTATATTTTATACAACGAGCATATTACGATTAATAACGTCGCAACTAAGGCGGTCATTTATATAAAAAATCTATTACCTGTTACATGAAAAGGGATTACAATTTACAGGATCATAGTGTTTCAGTTATTGTAAAGGGTTCTTTGGGATATGAACAATTATTTTTAGGATTCTACCAAGAAAGAAAATTATAATTTTATGAAATACTTTATTTCTGATACTAGCTAAGAGTGTAGAATTATGCTCCATAAAAATATATATTATGTAAAAAAATTCGTAACACTTAATCTTAACCTCTAATTACAGCACCGTACTTTCAATTAATTCGTTACATGCATGTGTATGTTCACAAAAAAATAGAAATCAACGCAGTCTGATAAATTTAAATAATTAGTCATTCAATAAAGACACAAAAGATTTTATATCATTCTGGGAACTATTCCATAAAATGATACATTATTTCAAAAACGTTCTGTACAATTAAAAAAAAAAAAAAACGATATAAAATCGAATATTTGATAATTACATAAAAAGATCTGATTTAGATCTGTGATCTAAAGATCTGTGTGCCTACTCAAACGTGCACATACATTACATATGTAGATTGCTCTTTACAAAATATAAATCATTATAAATTATAAGACTAATCGAATATTACCTAGATTAAAGGTAGAAATATACAAAGATGCAAAATGTTTCTCTTGAAAGTCTAGGGATAATTGATACACAGGAAATATCAATTAATAGCAATTTAAATATTATGGCTCAAATTTCATTATTCACTCTCTTTGATTCATCCACATTTTTAATATATTAACTTCTCAGTAACAACCTAAATATAGTTTGTATTGTCATTTAAAAATTCGATTATAAAGATTATAATAAAAAATCACAATTACCTCTCATTCACTTCTATCGTAAATTCGATTAAAAACATTTCAATAAAATCAAGCAAGTAAAGATATTGCACTAAAAGGATTGCTTTGACCAATGCTACAAAAGACGAAATAATCATGAAAACATAGGCAGAACTATAAATCCATAAGAAGAGTAAGGACAAGACGAACACGCAAAGAATTTGTTAAAAGCAGATTCCAGATGAAAGACAGATGAGTAAACAAAAATTAAAATCCTTTATTTTTCTTACAAGATTGGATATACTTTATTATTGGCAATGAACAAAATTAATAAATGTATTTACTTAAATATGCATGATATCTTCTTATCACAAAATATAGCTTAATTTAAAAATTTCGACGCTTCTTGTAACAATTCTCCTTACTGGCTTAACAACGACCGCATACGCATTCACTTTACTTTGATGCCCGCATTGATATTTCACTGTCAATCATAGAAAGATGTATCAACTATCCCCAGCTTCTCGTAATCGATGCGTAATGTACGCGTTAAGAGAATTACTAACCACACTCGAGCCGGCAGAAGAAGAAGCAGACGTGGCAGCAGGAGTAGGCACCGTCAATATTGGATGATATTGTCTACAACCGCGAAGCCGCATGCCCCAAGACCAGCGCGAGACATCAGCCGTACCAGTTCTCTCGCGTGGGACGCAGCGACTTCCAGCGGTGGTCGTCGTGGCAAGTTACTCGATTCTGAAATCACGATAAGATCATTATGTCACTAGGCGTACCTACAACCAAGTTGTTCTAACATAACCAGATCCTCCTATCTTCTCATCCACAGACCACTGAATGTGCCTCTTTTATTATTAAAGGTGACCAGTACAGGGATTGTATAAAAAAAGAAAATCAAGTAATAATTTCAAATGATAATTGATCATTTGAAAGTCTCAGTTGTAATGTCAATCATAATAATTAGATTATTTAAATAGGTATACAATTATCTTTAAAAAAGATTTGAAGGATATTATTTTGAATGGGAGTAAGTCTTCTTTAGAACAAATGTTTGAAGTCTAACATAACTAAAATAAATATATAATAACCTGTATAAGAACAATATTAGTGAAAGCTCCTTTTAGAAAAACCCTTATACATAAAATATGCTTTACCGTACTCTATTCATAACGAATACAACTTATTTTAATCATAAAGGAATGGTGATTTTTTTAAATCAATATTCTAATATACTGTTTTACTTCATGTACGGAATAAATATAAATGAATTCCTCTTACCAAGTATGGCAGAATTGAGTCTTGCACAAACAGTTTCTCTTTGTTGAGGATCAAGCTGCCATCCAACCGGCGAATTCCACGGATTCGCATAAGCAAGAAGACTGAATGCATCTTGAAGCATTTTTTTATTGCTTTCATTTTTGCCATGCTGAGTTCGCAGATGTATCGACTGAGAGTAAAGTTGTCTGCCGAATTCTAACATTTTCTCAATCGCTTGTTTATCACCACCACACAGCTGTTTCTTATTAGCCTTATTCGATGTGTTCTCTGGGTTGCAACTCCCATTCTGTTGTTGTTGAATTTGATTAGTGTTGTCGATTTCTGAAAAAAGATGAACTTTCTTTGTAGAAAAAATGTTAAAGTATATTTCGAAAGAATACGGTTATGGCTTTATAAATAATTTTGATTGTGCCCTATCTTAGGCCACTGAAAATCGTTTGTGAACAACAATTAATGTCGCTCTCCGTATCGAACAAATTAACAAACTTAGAAGGAACAAAAAAACATCTCACCCATATCGACATCTTCTCCATTCCGACACTTATATCCATTGGTGTTTAAATCACCATTTTGGTAGCCATTGTTATTTCTCACACCGTTCACTATATTCTCATCCATATCTACATCGTCTTCAATTTGTCCGTTTATAAACTGTTGTTCAGTAGAACCATTAATCGTGTTGCTGATATTCATTTCTTCGACGTTGCCGTTCGCTGAGGACTTGGTGTAAGCCTTTGTAGACTGTATAACACTGGTTTGATTAACATTGGAATTCTGACAAACCTCAGAATCGCTACCGTTCACCATTTCAACAAATTGACGACACTTCAGGGCGAAAAGAAGATTCGGGTCTTCCTCGAGGAGACCAGGATACAGTCGACTGGTTAACTCTATGGCCTCGCCCATTCTACCTGCCAATACCAACTTTAAAATTCCTGAAACAAACATAACAAATAATATACTTTCTGTTCTAATTATATTTACTTGTATCATTTATACATAGTACATGAAAACAAAATAACCTACTTACCTATACATTAGACACATGTCTACTTATATGAAAATACATTTTATTTCGCATAGTTAGTTATATGTATTACAAGCAAACAAAAATATTGAAAATAAGTTTTAAAGAAGACTTACTCTGTCTATTCTTTATAGAGTTGAAATCTTCCTCAAATACCTGACCGGTACTGTTGGCAAATGCCTCGGCAGTGGCACAATAACCGTGATGAACCAAGTATGTTGAGACCATTCTGGAAAAAATTATTGGAAATTGTTGTATACTTAAACTAAATTGAATAATTTTTCTGGTATAATCCAACTCAATGAAAATATTTATTTTGGATTTAATGATATTGTTAAAAAAAATTAAACTTACTTGTGAAGAACTGCTTGCCACTGACCCTGTCCATGATCTGGTGTTGGGTAGTTGATAATCTGTAATCTTGTTCTGACACGAAGTTCATTAAGCATATCATCAATGTCAAAAACAAAAGGTTCCTGACCAAAATTTGCGTCGACTACCTCCCCTGGTGTTTGGAGACCAACAGTTGGATATAAATTTGGCTGTAAAAACCAATAATTATCATTAAATATTCTTCCTTTTAAATATATTATAAAAAGATCAGCAGGAAACTCTGTTACTAGAAATGATATTTTTAAATATATATATAATATTCTAAACTAGTTTTAATTTATTCTAAAATTAATACATTTTCTAGGACAACAAAGAATTTCTTACATACCGGAAGATCAGTAAAGGCGATACCAAGATGGTGTCCATTCTTTGTGTAAAAGGCAGTGTTATCAACGAGATTTACACCACAGCCGATTACATCGCCTGTAGTAAAGGTTGGCCCATAAGGTTGCCCTGTTCCCGAGGAACAGAAACTGTGTCCATCATCACCATGATATCCATAGGAGAGCTTATCCCACCCTGGCAGCCTGTTAACATTAACTCCATGGGCAGACAAACCAATTCCCATGTACCCATCTCTACCTTTACTGACTATCTTCACTTCAAAGTAATAGAGACCACAAGCTGCTGGTATAGAATGTGTTGTACGCACACTTGCTGCATCTTTGTGAGTCTTTCCATAACCTGAAACATATGAATTATCATTTATCAAACTGATATTTGAGTTCAACAAAGACAATTGCAAGGATTGATAATAAAAGGAGAAACATGTTCTTTAATTTAAAAAAGAAGTGTATCATGTTTTATAAGATCACATCTATGTTAAGACATTCAGATGACAAAAGCAAAAATCACTTTTATAAATTAAGAGTTGAATATTTACTTAAAATAAAGCTTGCTTGTATTGTATTTATTATAACATTAATTGCTACATAAAACTTCACTGCTATTTATCAAGAAAAAATATAATACAAAACAAAATACACATTATTTCAAAACATTTCTAGTAGACTATTTACTTATAAATATAGAATTTTAAATTACATTATTTAAAGAAAATTGCAAGAAAAGACATTTGAAACGTTATTCATCATCATATATTCATTATAGTGTTGTTTTTATGTGATAAATTATACTAATTATTTTATAAACATTGTTAACATAATAACAACATTAACATAAATAGTACTGGTATTAATACAATACAAAAATTTTATAATTAATGAGCTAATTGTGAGATCAATATATGCATACATCAACATAATTAAATGAATTAATTAAATATTTATTACATAATGCTAAGTTCTCATTATATTTTATTAAATTACAAAAATGGTACAGTAAAAAATTATTTAATATATTCATACTTATTCCTGTAAAAAATATTAACCATTTATTTTAGGATTCCAAGCAGAAAAATGATTAATTATCAAACTGAAATATTTAAAAGTTTAAAAAAATATTATTTGTATTTAATTGTTACCAATAATTTATACATAATTTTATATGTAGTAATTATATGAAGGTATATTTTAGTCTTAATTAATTGTACAGAAGAATTGTAATAGTTTATTAGATGTACATTTTGAAACTCTTTTTATTACTCTAATCATATAATACATATAATATGCAGTAAAAAATCATGTTTATTAAATTTCAATATTATTTTGTAACATGTTTGTAATTATCCATGTATTCTCTAAGAAACATATATTCTAGATACTGAAAGAATAAAACTGCTTTATATGAATTAAATAATGAAAGTGGGATTGTAATAAATAATTACCAGATAGACTAATATATTTATTAAATATTTCTCATCAACAAAAATAACTGAAAGTAATAAAAATGATCAAGCTGTACTGTAAGTTGTGCTATTTAACAAAATTTACAACTTATTTCAGCACTGTAATCAATGTGGAATGCTTGTATTAAGTTATTAGTTAATGGTGTGTACAATAGAAACTATTCCTTAGAATAAGTTTATTGAAAGATAAATTTTCTGCAACAACGAACAAGATCATGTCTGATTTTGTTTTAATATTGTATAGTAACCTTGATAGAGAGCTAAAAGTAATAAGAAGAAGAAGAATTATAAGAAGCATAATTAATTTTATTAAAATATCATGTGATTTCCATATTATATACTATACATGAAAAAATATAATAATGAACAATATAATCTAATATATTACATTTGTTTAAAACAAAATATATTCTTAACTACATTCGACACTGTTAATATTATATACTGTTAAGTATGAAGCAAAAAAATTCCTAGTGTTTAATTATGAATTCTATTTGGAAATAAGATAGCAAGAATAACTGATGGGATATGCTTAGAACCGTTTACAAGTTATATCAAGTGAATCTGAAAAATATGTAATGTGAATTCTTTAGTATAAAAATATGTATACTTCGAAACTAGTCGACATCAAAGAAAAGGTGGAAGGGGGGGAGTGAGAGTGACAGAGAGAGGAAAGTAACTGTTCAAACATCGCAGCTGTCATTGTCATTGCGCCTTCCCTACGCAGATTCATTTTTTGCACGAATTTCATAAAAAATCATTCAACGCGCGTGATACGTTCAAGGGAAATGTAAACTGACGAGAAACATTTACGAAAAATCCCGAAGCAAAATTAGAAATATAGACAACCGAGGGAAAGTCGAATAGATACTACGACCGATCAGCTGATTCCTTTGTTTAGGTCGCTGACACACGCGAAACGGAGCCCTGCCATTTTCAATCGATATTACAGCTTCGTCAACGATTCGTCCATATCGAGCAACAATCGAATCCTATTGGCCAAGATCGTTCCTCGATCCTTCGATCATAAGAACTTTAAAAAAATTTCATATTACAATTTTCCAGGAGAAAAAGAAATCGCTGCGAAAGAACGAGATCGAGCAAACGTACCTTTGTAGTGAACACGAAGATTGTTTTGGGAGAGGCCGATGTAATTGTACTTGTCTTTAGGACTCCAAGACCTTGGCAACGGCGTTTCCTCTTCGTTAACCATCGGATAGAGCATCTTGAGAGGATCAACGGGCTGATTTTGCCCGGGATTCGTCTGAGAAGCCTCCATAACACTCCGTTCCTCGCTGGTGGCGGCCATCTTTCTTCTCAGCAGCCCCACTACTTTTGCCCGTGGACTGTGCTTGACTGACTGCGCAACACTCCTGCGCAACTCAGCTTTACCTCCTGGTTTATAGAATATGTAATACGTAGATAATGTACTTCGTAATAATTACAAGTTAGCATTTATACCGCTACCTATCGTTCAATACGATATTCGAAATACATATGAAATGAAATAAAATGCATGAAATAAAAGGAAGGTATAATATTAGCCATGAAACAATGATAAACTGTTATAAACAAAACTTATACAAGTGTAATGATAAGGACGATATCGAACAATTTATTTTTTTGACACCTATTGGAGAAAAAATGTTTGTATTCCCATGAGTATACGAGACCAAGTGATTATGTACAATAATCGTGAATGTTTATAATCACCAAGTTATTTTGCTTTGATATGAATACATTATTTAAAAATCGTATATCGATTTCAGGTTCTAGAACTTTGCTAGGGAAAATTGTTAGCAATTAGTTGGGCACAGTTGTGTTTACACTCCAGTAACCGCTCTAACTGCTCTAAACGTAACGTGTAGTGAAATTCTCGCAGACTTTAAATTACGACGAGTACCAACGGTAACCGACGGCTACCGACACCGACGCTGAAATTTTCATAGCAGTTGGTGTTGGTGGTAACTCACCGAACGCTCGATATGTTTGTGTTGCTTACTAGCGGCGCCTGGAGTTGACTCACCAACTAGAAACGTGGTTCCACTCACATCTGGTATAGTGTATTTGTATAGTTTAATACGTTGTTGTCAGTTTAACGATATTTTTACATAATTTTAAATTGTTAATTCAACTTGAGATACTTTTAGTAGTTTCAAATCGACCATGTTCAAAAGAAGACTTAAAGTCCTTGGTTATGTGGAATGCGACAAAGTTAATGCGAACGGTTTGTATTGTCAATATTAATTTCAATAGCAAATTTTATTATATTATTAATAACAGATTTGTACATATTTCGAAATGTATTTGTTTTTAACTGGAAATGTTCAAGAATATTTAGTTTTATTAAATAATCTAAATACTTGGTAAATATTGTGTCATTTAATGTGATTTACTTTTCAGATCCTCAACACTTTCGTAAAGTAGTTGTTTGGTTGGAGGATCAAAAAATACGACGGTATGATATACGAGATCGTAAAGAGTTACGTGACTTAAAAAGTGAGAATTGGCCTAATGTTTTTTCAACATATTGTAAGGATGTTAACTGTCCAGTCTCTGGTAACGCTTTGAGTCAACTTGAATGGCTGCTTGGACATGCAATCTGGTTAGAAGCAGAAAATAACAGTAAGATTGTCCATTACATTTATATTATTTAGATGAAAATGAAAATTACAATCAAACTTCTGTGTTTATTTTAATGAAATTGTTTTCATTAAATCAAGATCTTGTTATAGTTTAATCCTTTGCAGTCCATAATTATTTTCAAAATATAGTAAAAGTAATTTGTAAACTGTGGTTTAGGTGAGGAATATTCCGAAAATGTGAAAGAGATGAAAATAAAAATGAAAAATGAAGCACTGGTACCCCGCCTTATATCTAAGAATCCATTAGATAATTTAAACTGTAAGTATATAAAAATATTACAATTCTTAAAAATTAGATATTAATACTTATAAATTGATTTTAGATAATTTATTTCTTTTGTCTCAGTTTCCTATAGTAAAAGACAAATCTTGCATAAGTACTTTTATTTTAATTTAAATATTTAAATATAATAAAAATTGTCATATTTCTTGTGTTTTACATTGCTACTAATTATGAATATTATCGTTATTTGTAAGATTCGTTATAAAACAAAAGTAAATCATTGTTTACTTTTAAAATTTGAAATTTACAAAATTTCTATTCATAAACTGACTATTCCAAAATAATTAGTTGACAGTAATGAGTTCAAAACTGGAACATACTCTGTGGCAAAGCTACTTCGTGTTCCACACCACTTGAATCATCTGCTCTCGTTAAAAGCCTGCAGTAAACTGGTGCAGAAGAGGTTAAACCCAGAGTGCTTGCAGAATCCAAATTCCAAAATTATTCGAGGCAAACCATTCCCTGTGATGAACATCGTTCCTGGGTTTCAACTGAACAAACCCGCATTAGAAAATGCGGCTAAGATCCTTACCCTCCTTTATATTCAAGATATAAGAAATCTTCAAACAAAAATTAATGAGGTGATCGTTCGCGTACAAAATATCACCGCTAATCCTAAGACTGACACTAAGTTAGGAAAAGTTGGAAAATAAATAATTATTTATAACTAAAAGTATAGAAGATTCAAATGTGACACATTAAAAACCAGTCTATGTTAGCATGGGACTGGATCTCATCAGTAGATTGTCAGCAATAGTTTTGTTGATTTAAGGTTAAGTTACAGAAGTTTTGTGTTTCAAGCTTCAGATGCTGACTGATATGTAGTAACAAAACTTGTCAACAAGAATATCATTTCTATAGGGTTCTCAGGAAAAGACAATTTGTTCGAAAATCATCTCAGAAATTATACTTTCTAGTACAATTGTAGATTATTATTTTAGTGTAATAATTTTTGAAAATCAAAATAATTTTGGTCACATCACTACATAGTTCTTATTGTTTATCAGTTACTGAGACATAGACTGAGGCATAGTATGTATTATTCATAATAGCACAATATTGCTGCATAATTGAAAATGATTTTAAGTTATCTGACATATATGTAAAAGTTGTCAGAATACAATCGTGTTTGGTCTCATTTCCAATGAAAGAAACTTACCAAATATAATGGTACTTAGTATTACTTATGGTAATACTTATATAATATTAATTATAACTGTCTGTTTGAATGTGCTGTGGTATGAAGTGCTTTATAGGAAATGTAATAGGTATATATGTAAAATATAAAGTTTTGTACCTTAAATTGTAAAATGAGATTACTGATAAAATTCTTAACATGCAATTTCAATTCAATTGCTTGGTAATAGACAAATATATTTATAAAGTTAGTAAAAGTGAACGTTTATTTGACCTGTCAGTTTACTTAATATACCCGACTTTGTTTATGTTAGTAATCACTTAGATTTAGGTTTAAAAAAAAGAATTGTAAGAATCGTTCTCTATGTAATGTTTGTCATTTTGTTTGCATACATATTCTTAAATTGTATTAAAGCATTCAAAGCTCCATTCTTATCCATTCCAAAAGGTTTCTCTCTTGTAATGTTAGATTTGAAACTATTCCACGTTCGCAGCCGATTAGCTCGCTATTACTCGCGACGATTTTTTGTAAATTATTACTATGTATTTCAAAGTTATTCAATTGTTTGTCGCGAGTAATACCGATTACCAGGTCTCACCACGAGGAGGTTGCTGCGAGCGGAGACCCGGAGGGAGATAGAAGTGGGGTTACTCTATGAAAATTACATTCGAAGTGTTCATTTCAAATATAAGTGTTACAGCCTTTGAAAAAAAAGCTTCAAAATTATGATAAAAATAATTCAACCATAACACATTTATACATTCTCCTGAATTTGAAAATGTTCATAATTGGATTTTTAATAGAATCTGTTCTACATTATAAATATTTCTGAGTGTTCTATCTTCTTAAAAAAAGATTCGAAATTACGAAGTACACCATAATCTCGAAAAGTTTTCTCAATTTAAATTTCTATAGCATTGCCAATTTTTCAGATTTCACAATCGTTTCAGGAAAATGCTTTCAAAGTTTAAATTTCGAAGGACCAAAATCGATTTTTTTTGCTTTAATATTACCAGACTGCCCTCTCGAATTAATCCAACAGACAAGTTTATAAATATTTGAATTTATTTTCTGCAGTTGAAAAACAATTTCGATTCGTTGTTTCAATTACAATTCTTCTAATTTACAATTTCGGTTTAACTTAATATTTACAGAGAGAAGAATTGAAATTAGAAGCAACTTGTTCTAATAATTCATATTTTTCAGTACTGCTCGAAATATTCGAGAAAAGTTCAAGATCACAGTGTATATTGCACATTCTTGGGACGATACGAATAATCGCGTGCTAAACACGACTAGACGACTATAAAATGATACAATTTGTGCATATAAACAAGAAAGTCTAAGATTGCAACCTAAAAGATAGAAACTTTCTAATATGTGCTTTAGAAGTTACATTATTTAATACAACATGATTCCTGTTAGCACATTCTGTAACGAAATAGCTCCAAGTGCAAAGAATTAAAAATAGTAAACAAAATGATGATACGAGAAAAGTATGATTTAAATACAGTTAATGAAATTAAATCATGGTGCCAATTAATGACTAAGTACGTCGAGTACTCAGCGGTATAATAGTTTTATGCGCACCTTTTGTCGCGCAACACGTAGCTCAGCTAAAAGCGACTGCGTATTTCCGTAGCGCGGTCAGGATTTTTTAAATTTATATTTACACCCTTAATTATGTACAAAAACGTATTATTTTTGTTTGAAATAATCTATTAAAATGTTGGCGTTTAATTTGATAAACTCTGGCTTGGTTTCCGCCCAGATAGCCAGTCCGTGAAATATATAATCAATTTCTGATTCTATTTCACTATGTTGCGAATCCGTGTTGTCTTCTTTTATCACTATGGATTCTTCTTTCTCACATTCGGAAATCCATTCCGTAATGTCATTCTCATTAATTATTTCACCAAATTGTTGCATATCTTCTGGTACGCAGTCATTTGAATCCTGTCTTTCAGAAGTGTTATCCAAAGACGATCGACATAAAATATGTCTCCACAAATTTTGAATGGTTGTTGCTGTTATCATGTCCCATGCCTCTGCAATCATATCGATGCAGTCTTTTATATCATAATCCAAATAAAATTGTTGAACTCCTATGTCATGCTGCAATACCCGACAAAGTAGTTTGTGCCTGAATAACTTTTTGCATTTAGTAATTATACTTTGGTCCATGGGTTGCATTCTTGAAGTTGTATTGGATGGCAGAAACATTTGCTTAAATTGACAATCTTCCAGTGCTTCTTCAGAGAGTATGAGTCCTTTCGAATTGTTCACTAACAGTAATACTTTCCCTACGCGATTCTGTTGCACCTGGTATTCCTTTACACTCTGTTTAAAATAATTGGTGTACCAATCGTTAAAAATAGGTTCAGTAATCCAGCTATTTGGTTCATTTTTGTATACCACTGGCAAAAGTTGCATACAATGTTTTAATGCTCTTGGATTTGCATATTTGTGTACAAAGAGGATTGGCAGTTTGTGCGCGCCAGTAGTATTGGCACAAAGTGCCACAGTGATACAATCTTTTTTTATTTTTCTGCTGTTCACCCATTGTTCACCTTCATGAAGCAGTAGTCTTTGCGGAAGAGCTTTCCACATTAAGCTCATCACATCCATAACATAGACATCATCTTCAAAGATATCTTCGTCTGTTAATATACGATTTAATTCCTCTGGAAATTTCTCTGGAGCAAATGCATTCACGCCAACCCACTCTCGGTAGACACCACCAAGACGTAAATTGTGTCTTCTCTTAAAACACTCGAGCCAACCGTTGCTCGCCACAAAATTTGAGGGACCACCGAATTCTATATGCAATTCCATCGCTTTCTTCTGCAAGAGATTATTCGTCAGAACATCTCCTAACGCTCGCCTCTCCATAACCCAGGTGTACAACCGACTGTCAACAATTCCGTGTAGCACTGGTCGAATTCTTTTCGAATGTAAACAACTAGTACAATCCGAAAATTGACGAATCGACGTCGCATTTTTTCGATATTTTTGTATAGTTCTTTTGTGGAGACCATATTCAGCAGCGAGTTTATCCGGAGAGACACCTTCTTCTAATTTCTGGAGAATCTCCAGACGTTTCTCGTAGGTAATTTGTTGTATTTTTCCTGCAGAACTGGACGCCATCTTGACAATTTCTTTTTACATACACCCACATATACTACATTACTGAACTATACTAGCCATTGAGCTCTGAGTTAATACTATCATACTGTGATACTAGCATACTAGCTAATACTAGCATAGCTCAGTGTACTAGACGATTTGACCATAATATGGTCGAAGACAGACGAAAATTATTTTAATAATTTTCATAATAATTATATTCATCTCTCACGAAACATATAAGAAAATGAAAAAAGTTTCTAAAATAATTAGTTGTAGGCCCCAATAAGTCTAGATTCGTCCCTGGATACATACAGGGTGTCCCAAAAATGTTGTAATACCTTGAAAGAGGTGGTTCGAGAGATGATTTGAAACAACTTTTTCCTTAGCGAAAATGTTGTCCGAGGCTTCGTTGAGGAGATATTAACGGAAAACACTGATCAATCAGAACGTGCGGATACCGTTGGAGCGGCCGCGGTAGCGAAGGCTATGTGCTAAGCGGCCACGCTTGTACGCGAACAAGCGACTCGACGTGCATCGAAGGACATTGGACACGGCCGCTTAGCTCGTAGCCTTCGCTACCACGGCCGTTCCAACGGTATACGCGCGCTCTGATTGGTTCGGGGTTTTCTGTTAATATCTCCTTAATGAAGCCTCGGACAACATTTTCGCTAAGGAAAAACTTGTTTTAAATCACCTCCCGAACCACCCCTTTCAATGTGTTACAACATTTTTTGGACACCCTGTATACTGATTATTCAAAAATTCGATTATATATAAATTATAAAAGAACTTACTTTTAGAGGCTCTAACGTTTATAATAATTTTCAAACGGAAATAAACCTAATATACTCTTAGATAGAATGCAGTAAACCAATGTGGACCAATGAGATACTTTCACAGTTGCATGGTTTGTTTACCTGTGGTTCTTTGAGTTGAACGCAATATAGATTTGTCGAAGTATCGTTGCTTCGTATTCTCCGTTAAAATGGAAAAATGAAACGACGAGTTTGCTATCTATATGATAAATGAGAAAGGATCTAACGAAGTTTGACAGTTGACAAGTCTTCCTAAGGTGTTATGAAGTGGTATTGTCAGGTGCTACATTCAATTATGTGCATGGATATTTCGTATAACTTGCTGGTATATAATAATAGTAATTAATTATAATACACAGAAATATGATTAATTAAACAAGAAAGTATCGTAAAATGTAATTTATTGCTTGAATTAAGTAATATGACGTGGATATAATAATCAAAACCCGACATCGTTATGGATAATAATTTATCTACTCATGTTTTTGAAACGTTTTAAATTTGACAATTTGTTAAGGTAAGGATAACTGATATCGTGTCACGAAATTCACGGCAGAATCATCAAAATTATACTGTTACAATTGACCGTTTAATTTAGATTAGCGATTTTATAATCATTTACGAAATGGCCTCTGCTATGGAACAGCAACAGCAGCAAACCACCCTAGAATTTTATCAGGCAATGGCTGATTTTAAAAACATGTTTCCACAAATGGATGATGATGTGATTGAGGTAAAATAAATTAATAGAAATATAAAATGAAAGAAATATATACGTAACAATTGTTATAAATCTTTTACATTGGGCATTCAATTTATGTGCGAAATGATTTTATTTAAAATCTTTATGTTACTTACTTTTACTATTTAGGCAGTACTAAGGTCTAATCAAGGAGCTGTAGATACAACAATTGATCAGTTACTTGCTATGAGTACTGACAATGAAAATGAAAAGATCAGAAGTGAATTAGAACAAAATGAAAAATCACCGAGTACCTCTAAATCACCAAAAAAGGACCCTGTTAAGTCCTTGAGAAATATACATAAATGGCAACCTGCTTTACTAGGACCATTACCAGAGACATTTCTTAAACTTTCCCATCAAGTTCCAAAAGAAAAGTTTGATTCTGCGTATTCGACAGATTATTCCATGTTGGAAGATGCAAGAATCGCTATGTTTCTTCAGAATGAAGAATTCATGGCTGAATTACGTTGGAATGAAGATTTTTTGTCAACCTTAGAAAGTGGTACATGGCATACTTTCATAATTTCCATAATTATTACCATTATGTAAATAGCACTTAAATGAATATTTTTTTTTTTTAGATGCAAAAATACCAGGAACAAATCTTGAAAAATGCAGTGGTCAGGTTGGTCACGACGATGAGGACCTTTTTAAAGAAAGGCTCAAAAATATGGGCAAAAGTATGAGAGTTTATTTACTTAATACATGCAGTTACTAATAATTATATAATTCTATCATTTTTACTTCGATTATATTCTTGTAGTGTCTCGGCGTAAATTTGCACAACTTACTAAAGTCTTTACACGCAATAAAAAACGAGGAGGAAGGCAGTTACTACCACCGACAGCTTCTTGCGATGACTTACTGGACCCTGAAGAGTCATCTAGATCTCAGTCTTAAAAGTTTTATCATCTTTCTTATTTTATTAATGGAAAACAATTTCGGCATGTGTTATTCGAAAGCAAGGAAGAAGCATATCTAAATTAACGTAATTGAATGAAAAATAAGAAGAAAGATATAGATTGGAATCGTTTTTCCTGTAAAAATTCAGTAAATTAGAAATTAATTAGCAATTCACATTTATGTTTTGTGCAGTAAATAATGCACTAATACTTATAAAGTTGCTTGGATACAATTTGACTTAAAAATTCAGAAAGATCAAAACGCAGAATATAGAACTAATACTCTTAGATATTATATAAAACAAAATGCAAAGCTGCAAAATATTTCGTATTTTAATAACTTATTACAAATAAGTACACTCTCTACATAGTAACAGAACAATAATTACTACAACTATACTATTAAGATAAGGACTTATGAAGCTTTGATGGAAAACATTATTCTTTCTGTTACTGCAAAGTGGTGAAATTTATTAGTTTTATGCATGGCATATTGTTTATAAAATTAACCATTATAATGTTGATATTGTTTTAAGAAATTTATAGTTGTTTTTGTTTTATAGAAACTTTGAATGATTTATATTAATTTGAAAGGTACTATTCGTAGTAATTAGTAAATGTTGTTAAAGTATACAGCAAACAATGTTTACAGATATTAAACAAACATAGTAAAAGATTTAGCGAAAGTGTTAAGAGTAAAAATGACAGCTGATATTTGTGATTTTGTATTTAATTTGTAAGTTATAGGAAAATTTACTTGTAAATTAAATATCGTGAAGGACGTCTAAATTCACTAATGTAGAAAAAAAGACTTCGTTTTATATTCCCGTTGCGGTAATGAGTTATATGTATAAGTACATTTTCTAAAATACTCAGTTATTTATAGCTATAGTTGTAAGTGCAATTAATTCTAGTCAGTTCGTCTAGCCATTACTTATTTAAAAGTAAATATCAAGCATTGTAATATTGTTGGTTTAGAAAACATTTATATAAATGAGCATAGTTACTGTTTGCAAATTCAGTGATATGTGCCACAGGCATAAAAATAAATTAAAGAAATACTAAGCTCAAATATACTGATATAAAAACAAACTACACAGTTTTTAGTGATCCTTTGATAAATCAGACCTTCTTTAACATACAAACCTATATCTTTATTTTCTTTGTGGTAATGTATAATAAAGTTACAAAAGGATTATGAAAATAAAATAAAATTTATAATATATGAAATGTTTTAAAGCTGTTTCTATTAGACATACAATTGTATAGTATAATGTACAATTTCGTGGTCTTTAAATCGTAATAGTGTAAATTATCAAACAAAATTAAATTTAAGATTGATCAGCAATCCAATGATGCATTTTATTAAACTTACAGTATTTCTCATTTTAAAGTATTATGTATCGGATTGTTTAAAAAATACTCTGGCCCCAGACAAACTGTAATAGAGTAACTGAAATTCAGCACTCCTTTCCTTTAAGCGTTTTAGCGTTAATGCTCTTGTTTGTTGCAATTTTTCATCTCCGTGATCACTTTTACTTTCTGCAGCTTGTTTTTCAGCATTTATATGTTGTTCAACTGTTTTAAACCAATGTAAACCATCTAGTTCTGATGACTGATCTAACAGAGCATTTATATATGCAATTCCCATTGCAAAACCATCATCGGTAAAAGCTGCACCTATTTGGTTCTTTTTAAACATTTTCTCTTTATTTGATATCGAGTTATCAACAAAGCTTAATGTTAACGGAGGTACAATAGCATAAAATTGTTGCAAATGATGCGATTCCGCATCTCGAAAAGCAGAAGCAAATACATCGACGAGAAGTTTGAAATATTGTATACCCTCTGTAAAATTTCGCACCAAATTTGCAATATCATCCTCCAAGCATCTTGCTGCAGCTTGAGTTATTGCACTGTAATTTAAATTTTTGCACAACAATTCAAATGATACAGACGAGTCGATATTTGGCAAAAACGAAATGGCATTCGAACTCGCATGTAGTCCACCAGATCTGATTAACCGTACATATCCTAACGCATTTCCAATCTGAGTTATTAATTGCCGAAATTGATCTAAATAACTTAAATCATCGGATGTCATACCCAAGTTTCTAATTCCTTTTTGAAATTTTTCTGCCCTTTCATACGTGTAAGGTGTTGCACCATTTTCTCTTTGAGCTTTAATAAACCTTATATCTCGCATTAATCTTGATTTTATATGCTCATCAAAAAGGAATTGCGAAAATGTATGCAGCTTTACACGAAGAAATTGATATACGAAATTAACTGTTGTACTCATAATACCAGTTCCATGTGTCCTAATTGAATTTGCTATATGCCTAATTCCAATGGTATTCAAATGTTTATTATTGCTAACATGTTCAATAAAAGTTTGCGTGTTTAGATTATACAAATATTTTGAAACAAATACATGAATGTTTCTCATAATCTCTAAGGCATCTAAGCCTTGTTCCAAAGTTTGTGTAGGTAAATGATTTTGTACAGTATCAAGATTCAGTTTATAATGAGCAAGAGCATGCATCATTCTGTATGTTCTCCAGTCATGTAGTTTCACTGTAGTAAGATTATAAAACATATCATCGAGATAATGTTCAATAAATCTCTTTGCATATATCATATTGTTAGCTAGAGGTAATGGCAGAGATTGTATTACTCTTCCACCATCTTTTACTCCAATAGTAAATGGATTAGTAGAATCCAATTTTAAATGTGCATGAACATGAAGTCTCAAGTCTGTTTCAATCTCACGGCAAACAGGTTCCAATATGGTTTTGGTTAACATTTCTTTCAATAGCACAATTCTTTTCTCCTTCAAATCTAATCCTTCTTGTTCACTAATGGTACTGTTAAATGCACTAAACAGATGAACAATGTGATTTATATTCAAATTACTATCTGTTACAAAAGAGAAGTAAGCTGGAATTATATTTTGGTGATGCAGCAATATAGAATAATCACAGATTTCAGAAACAATACTATGTAATTCAGCAATGGTGTCATAGTTATCTAACAAAAATCTTAATTTCACCATATCTTCTTCTTTGAATGTATCTGTTAATTGACTAGCACATGCTACAGCACATCTGATTATTAGTCTTCTATCTGCACTTGCTGGTCCATTTAACATCTTCATACTCAAACCTATTAGCGATAATGTATCTAATCTTTCTTTGCTGTAACCTTTATCTTTTTGTATCAAACCTTTCCGTGCATTTTCTAATGCAACTAAAATGTAGTAACTCAGATATTGTAACACCTGACTTTGTGATTGCACTATAAGTGGTCCTAATATATAAAATGTATTTTGTAAAGATTTTTGTACTTCTATTAGCCTACAGATTAACTGAACAGTGTTGCGATTCATTGGTTTAATAAGTGCAGCATGCATATTCATTATAAAAGATATAGTTTCTTTAATTTGTGATAACAAAATAACTAAATCTACAAGTAAAGATTGTTTCTGTCCAATATCTGAAACTTGAAGATGTGTTTTCATCAGAATATGTGGCATTTCGATGCACCATGTCACAGCTTTATGAATTAAATTGTTTACAGTCTGAGATAATTTCTGTATCCTTAAGCACAATATCTTGTCTCCTATTTGGGGAGTAACAGCACTATTACCAGCTTCTTTCTGCAGAAACTCACACAAAAATTTGCTGGGTATCCATATAACGCTTCCAGTTAAAGTAACAGCATAAAACTTTTTATTATTTTCAATTACTCTTTTAAGTAATCTTTTATCGCAGGTACCGAATAATTTCATTGCGACAACAACACCAATGTTTACTCTGATCCAATTTTTATTTGAAGTTATAACGTTGTTGGACTTATTTTCTACATCTAACATTATATTTTTGAGATAACTAGTAATCTGCTCATTCATCATGGGACCTTTATTTATATCCATTACATGTTCAATGGTTCTAGAAAATATGACTTTCTTTAATAAATGTTCTTGTAAGTCCTTTAACAATTTATCGAATGTATGGAGTTTTGATTCCATTATACCAAACTGAGATGGATTATGCATAATAGAACGCACATGTATTCTGTACTTCTTCCATTGTTCCAACAGAGATGGTTGAGATTCGATAATTTCATCCAATGTTAGAACAATTACAAATAAATCGATGTAGTGTTCTATTAATACAGGCAAATAAACCTCGTTAGAATGACCTGATAAACTTGATAATTGTTCAGTTGTCAAATGTGCAACAGTCCATACTCTATTCACATAAACAAATAGGTCTTGTAAATCAGAAAGAAGAGATGTAATATTGTTTTGATTATTCTCAATGTCTCTTTCTCCATGTGCAAACAGCTTTTTATAGAAAGTTTTAGCTTCTAGTTCAAGAAGTTTAATTTCTCTGCACATACCAACAACAGCGGCAAGTACTTTTAATAAATATTTATTTTCAATTTTTATTAGATATATAGGACTAACATCTTCAACAGGTTTGTAAACAAGTCGAAGGGGACCTTCTATAAAATATTCAAACGTAGAATCTTTCCTCCAGGTTTTTTCTGATAATTTCTCAAGGAACTGTCCATATTTTCGTAAATGTATTGAACCGGCTGCTTTGTATATGGTCTCGTCTTTCTTTGAGTTCCATGTCGAAGATTCTATCATTGCGACGTCGGTTCACTCTTGAGGTACTAATCAACCTATTTATGTCAAAACGGTGCTTCTATCAGCAAAAAAAGACACTCGAAATATGGTTTTTAAATAAGTGTCATATTCTTTAATAATTTACATAACTTCCATTAGAGTTTTGTACTTTTCAATAGAACTTCTAACAACCTCTTCAGTATTGTTACACACTGTTGTTTTCCACATGTTCACAACAGTCAAATCAAAGGAGATACTAGACGAAATGTTCCATTCATTCCTTTGTATTCCTTCGAAAATATAAAAATTAATTTACTGACTGAACTGCTTGTACATAATTTGATGTAACTCAACTATATATTATATACAATACAATAGCTTTTATTAACACCACGAAAGTGCTTTTATCAGAAAGAAGAGGAAAGTATATTGGTATATAGCAAGGTATAGAATAAATCAGTGTTTCTCAAACCTCACTTTCTTGTAAATGTCCTCGATAAAAAAAACTGGTTGTCAGTAGAAAGAAAATTTTTGGCGAAATAACTAAAATTTTAGTATACTCACATACAAAATATGTATTTATATTTTTAAAATTTGTATTTAATTTGTATATTAGAGTTATGTATAATCGTTCAAGAACAGTTATGTCTTGTTTTTAGTGTAGCATATGTTCATTATTATTTATATACATAAATAATAACTTCAGAGATGGACAAGACCCCAGGCTTCGAATAAATCTGAAGTTTGCCGATGTGTTTGTCTCGTTTCTTTCTTTGTAAAATGTTCAAAAGAGAAAACGAGACAAACATATCGGAAAACTTCAGATTTATTCGAAGCCTAGGGGTTTACCCATCTCTGTTCTATTGTATCTGTATCCATCTGGGGGTCGATTCTGTAACTTTTATCGTGGTGAAAATGCGAGCCAACTCACAACTCTTGATTCTGTAACTTTCATGTTACTTGTACTAGTAACAAATTAATTTCCACATCATTCCTAGATGACCTAACTTTTTCCTTAACGAAAATATTGAAAACCCCGACCAATCAGAGCCCGAGTATGCCGATGGAGCAGCACGTCTAGCGGGTACTCTAAGGTAAAGTTAATAATAACTCTAAACTGAGTATATACATATTCAGTTATACGTATTCAAATTCGCGCGCGCTTTCTACATCGTCCGATGTGTGCGCCGCCTGGCGTTGATTCCTTGTACTAGCAACGCTAATGGCGGAACAATCCTATTTGAGACGCTAAAATATGTTTCTCGAGCTCGAATTTGCGCACAAATCTTGTTACAAATATGAAATAAGTGAAATTAATCCGCGTTAGCTTTAGACATCAATTGTTTCGTTGATGAAGAAATAATTCGTGATATTATACGTCCTAAGCGTACCGTTTGCAGCTGTAGCTTGTGTTCACGGAAAAGGAGACGCTTCGAGAACGGACATAGAAGGTACGTTCACCTTTATCCTTCTAAATGTTTATTTTTACACCATTTAAATTTCATGTTTCTTCTTACATCTAATTTTTCCTTTGAAAATAATTAATAGAATATGTGTTGAATCAAGTTGGAACTCTGAAAAGGATGAATTCATAGAAAAATGGCATTATACTTCTTTCAATCAATTTTTTAACTGATATAACATTTAAAATGTAAGTTGTGGAAGAGGTTCATTTTTCTCCTGACAAAATGATATAGTTCGTATTAGTATATTTCTTACTATTTGATATCTTGGTGAAATAAAATGTGTTTAATATTATCTCCTTTAATGCGCAGTTTAAATTCATTTTTATCCATAAATACAAAAGTGGTACACACTTTGGAATCGTTATGTCATTCCATATTTGTAATTGTAATCATACAGCGATAAAACTCTTGGATCAAATTTTGATGAAGTAAACATGCAGCCAATGTGTATGTTAAATTATTTGCAACGTTTTCAATAACAAACCATCTAGTCCTTCATGAATATTTTTTTTATTCTATTAACCAATATCCTTATATTCTAAATTACAATAAGTATGTCCAAATAAAGGATCAAGAGCTTTAGAACATAGAAAGGCAAAAACACTTTCGAATGTATAAAAGATAAACAACTTTTTATGCTTTATTTGTTTGATAATAATTTCAATCTGAATTATAAAATAAAATTATATTTCGCATTGCATGAATAAAAGTTAATTTGAATAACTGTTGAATGCAATAATATACAGTATTTGTATTTGTCCATTATTCAAGCAAAGTTTGATCCAGTTCTGGTATAAAGATCAATACTTTATGTAGATTAACATTTTATTGCTTGAATGCTTGTCATTTACAAATGTCAATAATACTTGTCTCATAAAGTTTATCATTCAAAATTTATAAGTATGGATGTCATAATCTTTACACCATTATATCACTTGAATTTGCAATTACATTGTTATTTTAGAACTATATACACCATGCAATTCTAAGAAAGTTAGTCAATTAGATGATACACATTTTTAGACACACGCAAAGGGATATACTTTTGTTAACAGTAATTTAGTTATTTATTACTGTATCTTCATTTATGGAACTATATTAACCTCTTGAGGGATGTTATAAATTTCTTGTAGCTATATCTTTGTTTTTATATCAAAATTACCGTTACCATCACAGTACCTTTTAGAATGAAAAAATATACAATATTAAAATGAGCTCGTGTTATGCTATATTTATTTTATCTATTGTAATCGTTTTTACATTAATATTTATTTAATATATTTCATATAATGATGAGAGCATACAATGCTATCTCAACAACAGATAAGAAAGTATTGCATGTCATAGAAAAAAGACGATTAATAGATTATCGCGTGTAAACTAAAATAAACTATATCAAAATTTTGTTGTAAAAAGATTCGAAACATAAAATTCGTCCCTCGAGGGGTTAATTGGTAATTATGTTATCATTCTCGAAGAGGGCTCGCAACTCTCGATAGAAACCTCGAAAAAAAGACAATATTTTCCTGGAATCTCATCGAATAACTACGAAGTAGGGAATGTATACAGTTGGATTTGTGTTATACTGGGTTCAGCAAGTAATATTTCGGGCAATCGTTGTTGACTTCGATCAGAAGGCGCGCCCTTGAACGACCATACCAGTTCGGGGAAAGGTCGATTCGAAGAGAACCGGGTATAATCGTCATAAAGGAGTTTGTTTGTTTGTGATAAGCTGCCTGGCTCTACCACAGGGTAACAGATACGATAACAGGCTCTATGAGGCCCATATATGCGACCAGTTGAAATGGGAGCATAGCGTGTCTCTCGATTTCTCCGTCGAAACGTTCCTGGAATCCTTTCTGAAATAGTCCTCGATCTATCGATGAACGACCCATGTCGGTTCTATGCAGTAACCTTTAAGCCACCATTCTATGTATAATTGTTACCTTACGGGAGGCTTTCTAATTTACGTGCGGTTAGAATGCAGCGTTATAAAACCGTTTGTGTTCCCTGGAAAACAATTATTACAAACTGCTTGGAAATATTGCGATATACATATTTAGAGCTGTTGCAACAACTGAAAGGCTCAACCGCTTAAAATTCAACTCGAGTACAACTCGTTTTTAACCGACTTCAAAAAAGGAGGAGGTTACTCTATTCGTCATGCTCTTTTTCTTTTTTCTTTTAATGTCTATTTCCCGATTACGCCGAATTGGCTTGACCAATCGCATTGAAACTTCGCGCATCTGATGGTGCATCACTACCACTTGGTCCCGTAAAAAAAAATTGACCTTGGTTCATTTTCATCATTTCACTTATGTTCGGCCTGAAATCGATGAAACCTTACATTTTGCTACCAGGCAGATTTTCGCGAAGATCACATTTGCAAAAATGTATGAATTTAATTATTTTTTATAGTTGTTATTGCAAAATTCCTATTATATGATGTAACTCGGCAAGGAATTAATCGATCAAGATGGAAACTTCCACATTTAATGACAAATATACACAGTGTCCCAAAAATGTTGTAAAACCTTGAAAGGGGTGGTTCGGGAGATGATTGGAAACAACTTTTTCCTTAGCAAAAATGTTGTCCGAGGCTTCGTTGAGGAGATATTAAAGGAAAACACTGACCAATCAGAGCGCGCGTATACCGTTTGAGCGGCCGCGGTAGCGTATGCACGCGACCGCTTATCGCGTAGCCTACGCTCAACCGGCATACTCGCGCTCTGATTGGTCAGGGTTTTTGCTTAATATCTCCTTAACGAAGCCTCGGACAACATTTTCGCTAAGGAAAAAGTTGTTTCAAATCACCTCCTGAACCATCCCTTTCAAGGTGTTACAACATTTTTGGGACACCCTGTATATCGAAACGATTGTTTCAAGTGAAGTAATTACAAAATGTATACAATTCGAAAAATAAAATAACATTAAAACATATTATCTTAATTGTAAACATAATAAATATATTATTTTGTAATTCCGAGTATAAAAAGGTAAATAAAATATACTTGTGATTCTAAGTAAGATTTAAAAATTAAATATCGAATGTCTTTTCTTTGGAAAATATACGTGCAGATATATCATGCGAATATTGTAATGGAAATAAGCATTATGTTATCGAACAATTGATGATGCTGTAGTTCACTTAAAAGGTGCTCGTTCACCACAGGATATGAATGCCTGCTTAAAAGAAATGACACATGGTCTGCTAGGATGCATGTTTCAGACTCGTGACTCACGCTGCCAGGTGTTCTTCTTCGCGCCCCAAGTAGCATCAGCAGGGAACGTTTTCCTTATGGTTTAGGTTTAGAGTTCCAAAATTTCAAAGTCACTAATTAATATACTAGCTTTTGCTAATAAATAGTATTTTTGAAATTTTATTTTATGCGAAACATTACAAAGTAAACAAATTGGCTGTACACATTGACTGACTCATATTTAATTCTTTAATGTAACATACTTAATTATTTTATTTTACATTGTAAACGAAGTTATAAAGCGGCAAAATGAAAATTGTCAAGTGTTCAAATATTAAAGTTGCTCACTGTACGTGTACAAAATATTGGACGTTGTTCAGATATTCGAACAACAAAGCGATATTACACATTCGTTTCTTCCATACAGGATTGTCGATTAATATTATACTATTACGTATTACGAACACGTTTTAGAAGAATCGTTTTAAGCGACGTAATTACAAAATGTAATTTAATCATAATTATTTTATCTTTGCATTCCAAAAGAAATATAAAGTGTTATATAAAGCGACAAAGCGAAAATTGTCAAGTGTTCAAATATTAAAGTTGCTCATTGTACAAACATATAATGTATACTGCCACGGGATATACGAAACAAAAATGTGAGCAATATCGCGAAATTCTTGAAAAAATGATAAGTTTTTAGATAAGATTTCGGTATTTCCAGTGAAAGTGTTAAAGAGAAATAAATGAAACCTTTGGTGTATAGAATTTAGGAGATCGGGGAATTCACAAAATGTTTGAAATGGTGGGAGACGGGAGGGAGTAACGTATTTTGTTGAGAGAAACTCGTATTGTGCGACCAGCTGGATTCTTACGGATTTATTCTTGGAAATGAACAAGAATAACGTGTCTTAGGTACGCGCCTGCCTTTCTCTCTCTCCATCTCTCCTTTTCCGTTCTCTCTAGGCCTCCGTGTGCCTTCCTTCTCTCTTTCTCTCTTGTCTCTCTTTTTTCGTCTCAGAATTCTCCATCAATCGTCAGATACGACTATCACTTTCTCTTTCTCTTTCTTTTTCTCTTTCTCTTTCTCTCCCGGGAACCATATGAATATTCTCAGATGCACACAAATTTCGCTGCACATTCGAAAACAGTCAACAAACAAACAATTACCTTCGATATTTTTACTCGATCCACCGATTGTAGAACACCGTCGTAAACAGAGAATACCAATTATTATAAATATAAATATGTACTCTGTGATAAATCTTATTTACCTCGACAAATGCTTTCGATTAACATCTCTTGGACTACGAGATTATTAGCTTTCTCTTGTTAAATAACTGTTTTCCTTTCTTTCTCGCAACGAATGGGAAATGAAATTCTTCCTTGAATTCCTGGCACATATTGTCATTTCTTAATTTTTCAATCGTTGTGCTCTTCAAAGTTTACTCAAGAAGCCTTAAAAAAACAAGATTGAAATGTATAGAAAAATATGCTTCGAATATACTTTTGCGTAGAATATTGTCATTTCTTGATTTTTCGATCCCTGTGTTCTTCAAAGTTTGCTTAAGAAACCTTAAAAAACAAGATCGAAATGTATAGAAAAGTGTCCTTCGAATATACTTTTGCGTACATTCGCTTGGACGGATTATTTAAAAGTTTGTGTAAATAACGGGATAATTTTCGGTAACTGGTCCTGTTACGTTAAAATCTATCTTCGTCCGAATAACACTCCATGTAATGTTTTGCCATTATCGCGTAGTGGGGGTTTGTCTGGCAGCGGGTAACGATTGGCAGCCAAGATCGCAAGTGTACGACGTCAAATAATCGGAATTCGTGACGTTTGGATGAGAGATCCACGGAAATACGAACTCGTGAGTGTCACGGGAATTGTAACTCGCGAACGAATATTCCGATTTTACGTTACTATTCCGCACAGATAAGGTGACGGTCAAGAATAACGAAGCGTAGCGTTTGGGTCACGAGTAAGAACTTGTTTATTTTTCAGAAAGCGGGATATTATATGCATTTGGTGTACGCGACTTTTGGACAGGTTCTTAGGGGTGTTATCCTGTTTACAGGAAATAGATAGAATATTGAATGATGATGCCATAGCGCAGACGAGTCGCACGTAAATCAGTTTAAAAGGAGTTTTATATATACAGGGTGTCCCAAAAGTCGGGGAGGAGCCGGAAACGGGGGGTAGCTGAGATGATTCTGAACAAGAATTTCTTCAGCAAAAATATCGGATGGGGCTTCGTTAAGGAGATATTAACCGAAAACCCCGACCAATCAGAGCGCGCGTAGACCATTGGAGCGGCCGCGGTAGCGAAGGCTACGCGCTAGGCGGCAGCGTCAATGTCCTTCGATGCACGTCGAGTCACTTGTTCGCGTACAAGCGCGGCCGCCAGCGCGTAAGCCTTCGCTACTGTGGCCGCTCGAACGGTCTACGCGCGCTCTGATTGGTCGGGGTTTTCTCTTAATATCTCCTTAACGAAGCCCCATCCGACATTTTTGCAAAGGAAATTGTTGTTCAGAATCGTCTTAGCTACCCCCCATTTCCGGCTCCTCCCCGACTTTTGGGACACCCTGTATATATAAATCTCTTAAGCTGGCAGGACCAAATCAGCAGAATCATATCGGACTGAGTGGAATATTTAGTAATTATTTTGTACTAATTTGTACCACAAGCAGTAATTTTGTACTTCCTGTCATTTTTAACAAAAACCGTGGCGACAGCTTAATATTAAACTAGTAGGACCAAACCTCCCAGGAAGCCAGGAAGTAAAGCTTCTTCTTGAAGCAGTTCCCTGATTTAGGAAATTGCGCAAAAAATATGAAGGAGTTTTGATAATAAGTAGGGTTTTGCCCATCACTGTTCAGCACTAAATGTATTCGCTGTGTTTGATTCATTTTCATTAATTTTGACGTTTGGCCTTGGTCCTGTATTTTAGGAAGGTCCCACAAACAAGTATACAATGTTTTATCAAAATCAGGGTGTAATACTCGGCGGTGGTTCCTTGTCAGACTCGTCCGACTCGCCCGCTCTGCGGAGAGAGCCGAGTTGACCGAGAACGAGTTGATTCGAGCGAGTTAGAAAAGTCCATCGAGCCTAGAAAAATTCGCCGAGCAGGATCTCGGCGAATGGAGTCTGTCGCTCGTTTTATAGTAGCGTGGTAGGAGAAGCAGCTGAGCATTTCTTTCCACATTCAGAACAGAATCCAGAAATAGCAGCCTCGTTTTCATCGGGCAGCCATGTATCTATGGGTATTACCATTTCTATGCAGAAAAATCTGCTGTAATACCGACCGGTCAAATCGGAGAGATCACGTGCCGTGTCTACCCCCTTAAGGTCGATTCAGACTATACGACAACGGACCGTCACGTTCCGGCAACGACACGTACCGGCACCGACACGACGCTGTATAAATGTTGGACATTGGGACAAAAAATAAACATACAAATTTTAAAACCTGAATACATTTTAATGAATCTTTAAACCTTTGACAATTATGTTTCATAGTATTATTACGTTTCGCTTCACTATTTACCTCGTGGCATTTGAAATTAGTCACGTTGATCTATTTATCTTTTCTTTAATTTACGTTGTAATTCTTATATTTTACGACTTTACCAAAATAATGTGTGCTAATATCTAATGCTGAGGTTGTAATAATTCTGAAATAAGCAGAAAGATGATTTGAATGTACAACTTTGAACTGAACTTTGTTACATTTGATTATAGAGGTTATAAATGGTTCTTAAATTTTGAGAAAGAAGCGACTAAATGCAAAAACTACGTGAACGATTACACTCTACATACTTCTTACAAACAAATGGTGCGAAGTTTTGTCTGGGCGAATTTAGGCGATTTTTATAAATGAATAAAACATTTATAACTTCTACAATCAAATGTAACAAAGTTCTGTTGTACATTTAAATCATCTTTCAGAATTATTACAACCTCAACATTAGATATTGCACACGTTATTTTGGTAAAGTCGTATAATACAAGAATTACAACGTAAATTAGAGAAAAGATAAATAGATGAACGTGACTAATTTCAAATGCCACGAGGTAAATAGTGAAGCAAAACGTAATAATACTATGAAACATAATTGTCAAAGGTTTAAAGATTCATTAAAATGTATTCAGGTTTTAAAATTTGTATGTTTATTTTTTGTCCCAATGTCCAACATTTGTACAGTGTCGTCCCACTGTGGCCCAGTGTCCGAGGGTTAAGTGTGAATAGTTCCATTAAAACGCGTGTTTTAATGTTTTGTCGTGTCGGTGCCGATACGTGTCGTTGCCGGAACGTGACGGTCCGTGTCGTATAGTCTGAATCGACCTTTATTGCTGCCTCAACCAGTTTTCCACGATTTCCACCACCACCAACCGGACAGCTGGATCACGTGCCTACCCCCACTCCGCTTCGCTGCAAGAGCAATTATAGATTCATTCAGATGTAGCCGCGCCAGTGCTATCCCGACTCCCGTGGCGCAGAGGTCGTTCTCCCGATCTCTTGATATTTCACCTTTCAAACGTTGAAAAATAAACGTGCCGTCGCGAAGAAAACTTGTACTACTCGTTATTGCGGTTCCCTCTGCATTACCACGGCAGTATAAAAGTTGAAGAACTCCTATTGTACTCCAAAGGGGGAATTATTTTTAGCTGTACTATTTTCGAGACGTGAGGTGAAAGTGGAAGTGCCTTTTCAGAGAAAGTTTCGTAGGGTATTTCTCCCTGATTAACATCGAATTACAAAAGTAACTTTGGTAAGCATGCTTCTCGGAAATCTGCTGTTCTTTCTTTTCTTTTTTTCTTAAATTCTTTTTGTGACAGTTGAACATTGTCTTATCATTTTTCCTCGTCAAATTCTCGTTCTTAATAAATTTGCATTTCTTTTAACCTTTCGATTATGAATATTAAATGGATTTCGTTGTTGTCGGCAATACCTACGCGCTTTTATGATTATTTTTTCCCGGAATGTCGTGAACTTTTCGTTCGTTGAACGGATCCCATTCGCTTTAACGAGAAAACATATTAAATGTTTTATGTTCGTTGTATCTCTAATGCTAACAGACTTAGGGTTGCCGGTATAGTCGTATCATTTCTTTTTTTTTTTTTTTTCTTGTTTTTCTTGTTTCTTCTGAATTACTTTATAAGAAACGATTATTAAGTATGTTTGCATATTTAGTTCATTTTTTATATTATAATTTACCTAAACGCTTCATGGCATAATAGTTTGAAAATTTCAATTTTCTTTTTTTCAATTAATGAAATTTACAATTTCAAAGAAACTTTGTATTGGCCGAAGTATTTATTAGTATTTTAAATCCCGTAGAAATTACAAGTTTCATTGAAATATAATTATAACAATACTAAAGTAAATCGTATAATTACATTTAACTTTGTAGAGAATATTATTAAGTTACCCCCGGTACTATTTAAAAAAAACTATTCGATAAATCCAATCACGTGAATATAAATACACGAATACGTATACTAAATATACAAATATATTTAATGTTTGTTTTACTTCTTTTAGTATGCTATATATAAACAAAAAAAAAAATAAAAAAAATTGAAAGTAATCGATGACTGGATATTGACGTTTTAAATGCTTGTGACAACAAAAGAGTAACGTACACGGAAGCAGGTTCATTTCCCCGAAGCCTTGTAAAATAAAATTCAAGCTTATCTGTGAGAGATAAAATCCGTGTTACCACTCATTCGGGGAACCTCTTCTCATTTATACTTGCTGGAAATCTTGCCCGATAACGAGGCCAACTACAGTATCATTCAGCAATGGTGACTGTTAAATTGCAATTCCCAAGAATCTATTTATTTTGATTGCAAACAATTTCATTCAATTGTACTCGGAATTCCAATTATGTTTTTTTTTTTTTGTTTGTAGTTGAATGTTTGCACGCGAATGTTTCTGCGGTAATATCTTTCTTTTTTTATAGCTGTTGTAAAGGTTAACGTGGGAAAGATTTTCATTGATACCTCTTTAAATAATTAATGAAATGAAATTTAATAATCGTTCACATTTACAAATTCTCGCTGTAAATCGGTAATTAACATAACAAATTGTAACATAAAAACTATTTTACTATTTAGTATACTGGTCGAGGACAGATAAAATTTTATTCGAATACAAACACACTTCTTCATTAAAAATAATCCATTCTATAATTCGAATCCTACTTTCTGTTTAACAAATAACGGATAAATAGTTGATTATTTTTTCCATTCATTATTTTGTCTGGATTCGATTCGATGAAAGTTTAATTTTTTGATTCGTCGATCATAATTTATGAACGAGCCTGTAATCCAAGGGCCGTGGAGGCATCGATGAAGTTGACCAGTAAAATTAGCATTGGCTACGGCGAACTGTATGTATTTCGCAGGCGTACGCAGGTCATTAGCCCAGTTCGTCGTTTTCCGAGAAGACGAATTTCTAGCTAGACCCCTCCGAACAGGGTAGACCCACCAAACCCTTCTCTCGATTTATGATGCTTTCGAACCACCTTGTAACCGTCCAACGTGCATCGTAAAACTCGTTCGTTGCATCTTAAAATTTATGCACTCCTCCTTCGGCCCTCTGTTATCGCTATACATATTTGAACAGAGTAATCACATATTAGCATTCTCATTCGTTGACTTAACGATTTTTATTCATTTGTTTGCAAATTTTCCCATCTCGTGCAATCTTTTATAAACGTTAATGTTATTTTATACATAATTACATTATATAAACGTGGACATGTATTTTTCAATTATTTTATCATCTAATAGACCGTTTATATAACAATTTATTTGCCTGCATATGTAACAGGTTAGATAGAAATAGCAAATACAATTTAATTACAATTTGTCCAATATATTATGTGTGATAGATATATTTACTAATTTGAGAATTTTTTTTTTTTTTTTTTTTTTTTTATTTATTTTAATTTGAGAAATTCGTATTTGTCGTTGAGAACTGTTTGCGTAATATTTAGAAGTTTTGACTCAGCATTTTAGCAGGTAGATTATTTTACATAATTGTTTTGCATGCACATCTTTAAATGATTAATTACAGTCTTCGTCAGAAATTTAGATAAAGTAACAGCAAAAATAGCATCAAGAAACGAAAAACCATCACGTTCGTTGATTTATTTTTTTTTTTTTTTACATTTCCTCGAACATTTCCGTAAGTTCTTTTTTGCATTGAAGCATTGATAAACATGTCACATAAGTTCAGCTTCGTAATTGTTTCATATATATATAATAAAAATATATATATATGTATATATATTTTTTCATTCTTTTCGTATTTAAAAAGTACCAAATTCTTTCTGTAAAATTTTATAAATATACCACATTAGTTTCTTTACGTTTCGCTTATATTGTACGCTATATTCTTGTTGATGACACGTAGGTGTTTGAGGAATGAAAAAAAAAAAGTATTTCTGCGAATTTCTTCTATTTTTGTAGCCCTCCGTCAGGACCTCGTTCTATTTCCTCAAATAAAGCCACGACGTACAATTCTGCGAAGTCCCTCTTTGCTCGAAGATTTCTTTTTTTATCTCTCTTTCTCCTTTCGTCATTTCCACTCTCTTTAGCATTCCAGCGACAGAAGAGAACAGATGGTCGGTAAAAAAAAAAATAGACGGGTCGAGTAGAGATAAACGAAAAAAGTAGAAATTAACGAACGTTAAAATATAAAGCGTTAATCGAACGATATTTAAAGAAAAACAATTGAAACGTGCGAAAGCAAAGCATAACAAATATTTTTGAGACTACAAGTAGCTTCTAATTTATTTATTTTATAATTATACACCCTGTATACATTTGAATCCAAATAAATGAATCGGAAGGCACTTTTAGTTATCCTCGAAATATTTATTATCCATTGTTTCGCCAATTATAATTTATTTAGTATTAATAATTATAACTATAATCGGCGAAACAAAGGTAATAAATATTTCGAGGATACCTAAAAATAGCTTTCAATTTATTTTTTTGGATTCAAATGTATTCTAACTCATTTAACTCGATTCCGCGAATATACGATGCAATAAAAGCAAAAAAATGGACGCATAAAAAGCTGTTGCGTAAGTAGAGAACTTTAAAAAAAAAAAAAAAGAAGTAAAAACGTGCCGAGCAGGTAATGTAACAATTTATTTGAATATTAAAACGTTTCTATCTGCAGCGTTTCAATCGAATGAATGGTTAAATTTTTGTTTGATCGTTGTAAAACATTTATACATTCATTCCTTACGTAAATCATTTATATATTCGCATTATTATTTATTTTGCAATTCGAATGCTAATTATGGCTTGGCAAGTAACCGATACGATAGTTTATCTTTTATTTCTTATTTGAAATTTTTAGCGGAAATTATAAACGCGGCGCCAAGTAATCTCGAAGGGAAGTTTGCGCGAGGCATTGAAATTTATAGGCTAATTGTGGGAAGACAGTAGATATTCAGGAAAGATAACAAAAAAATCGTCTATTTCAAATATAGTTGAGCTATTCTTCCGTTATGACCTTTAAATGAACAAAAAACGTGGGCAGTCGCCTTAGGTACTATATATTTCAATGTCATTTAATTTAACATTGCATATCGGTTATGGATTGGTGATTATTATTTCAGAGAAGTCTCGATAACAAAGTCGACTTGCGTCACGACATGAAACAATTCCGTATTTGATTACTTCACGATTCTACGAAATAATGTTTGACGATACTTCTAATTTACGACCGTGAACAACATTTGTTTGTTTGCCAATAAATTTGTTGAACGTGTAAAAACGTTATTTTTTCATTAAGTAATTTTCGTTCGAACGTGAAAATCACCGAAAGGGATTCGAAAATTCTTTTATCAACGTTCAGCAAATTTTGTTTGGACTTGTTGCCAATAAGTTTATTTGTGACGCTTTAATTCATCGTTTATATTTCACAATGTAGAAACACGGCCAAATTTTGCTATCGAGGTAATGCACTTCTTAGAAAACAACGTATTTATAACTTTTATAAATAAATGTTTAGGTACTATTTATACCGTGCCAATGCAATTTTAATCTTGAATATTGAACAATATTATAAAATTGACACAAAAATGCAAAAAAAGAGAACAGTCTTGTCTTAATAAATTATTATTTGAGAATAGCATGGGGTAGAATTGTTTAATTATAAGGTGTTGTAAATAGTATTTTATGGATATTTTTTTACAAGCCTGTAATTTTCAAAATTTTAAAGTCACTCATACTTCTTTCTTAATATTCATCTTAATTTCTATCTCATTATTTTGTTCGTACCATCCAAAATATAAGAAAAATTAATTTTTTTTTATTAGTATTACGTGACTCGCTCAAACTTTATTTAAAGTTGAATCAACTCTTTGCTTGAGTTTATAGTTATAACCATAATTTTATTTGCAAATATATAATTTCGATTCGAGTAATGTTTATATTTAGATTCGTGAAAAATGTTAACTGTTATTGGAGGGTCTGATATCCAATTTACGTTATCTTGTCTATCGATTCGAGAACTGAGGGACCGCGAAGAATACAAAGAATTTTTTTGTAGAAACGTTTACGGGGTTCCGGATAATAACAATTTGTCGATGACGTGATGTGAAATCGTTTCTTCAAATCGCCACTGACAGCCGTCCCTTTTATTCGACACAATGAATATTTATTCTTTTTTTAATCGTGACACAATTCCGGCGAAAGTGTTTTATTTAGTGGAATGTTGCGTGGCGAGTAAAATATTGATTCTTTTCTTCTGATTCTGTTCGTAGAAAAATCTAATAAGCTTCAACATTACACAAAGTGAAAACATACTTTACCATTACAATAAAGTATTTTTTCTTCGCGTACGAAGACCTAGTTTTCAAAAGGAAACAATTAAATTACGTCGTCTGTGTTACTTTTACAAACCAATTCATTTGAATTTATAATAAGGTAGAATTTTTTGCAATAAAGCACACGTGGTACATTTCGTTTACAATCGAAGCGTAGAAATAAAAAGGAATTAGGAATCGCAGAGTTAAAGATAGCATTATACAGGATTATTTTGTTTACCTCGGAATACATCCCAAACTTTGCCATTTAAATTGGTATTTGCAAGTGGTGTGCATCGTATATTTTTATTTCAGTTTAAAGCTGGATTCAAATTATATGCACACGATTTATCTCGCACGCGATGAACAAATATTTGAAAGAAGAAAAAAGCTCTGAATATGTTTGACGAATACAAGGAAACGAGTAGTCAGGGAAGTGGAGTGAGGTGGTAGGTTGCGAGTGAGAGTGTGGTATGGTGACAGGAAGGTAGGGGAGTAGTGAGAGTTGGAGTGGGGAGTGCGAGAGGCCAAGAACAACTTCTAAATGGGGGCTTGGCCTTCTAGCGTTGCGAAACGTTCGTGGAAAAGCGGCTCTGTGCCGCTTTACTAACACTTGGACGTTTCCCTGCCACGTGGCCCATTAAAAACACAATGAGAAAGGAAGGCAACCCGAGGTGCCCGCAACAATGTCGAAAGAGATTCGTCTCTATTCCTGTCAAGATCACTAGAGACCCTCTAATAACAGTCACGAAATAATGTTGTCTGATTCTGATTTCTCTCTCTCTCTCTCTCTCTCTCTCTCTCTCTCTCTCTCTCTCTCT
>NW_026533254.1:8000808-8035281 GCF_026225885.1 Hylaeus anthracinus
TCTCTCTCTCTCTCTCTCTCTCTCTCTCTCTCTCTCTCTCTCTCTCTCTCTCTCTCTTTCGTTACTCGATTACGTCCAGACGGCTTAACCAATCGGGATGAAACCTCTCGCATCTTGTACAGCATGTGTCGGTGATGGTCCCATTGTCAAAAAATTTTGGAATTTCTCACTTTTTACCCGTTTTCTTTTTTTTTTTTTGCAAAATATCTGAAAAATTTTGTATTGCTTCTTATTCCGAAACGAATTGACCAATCGGATTGAATCTTCTTGTATCTGGTAGGGCTTCGTTGCCTCAAAGGTTAAAAAGACATTTGATATGACTTAATATGACTTGGTATACAGCTGCACCATTAAAAAATATTGCACACATATTTTTTTTTACATTGGCTGTATATAATTCATGTTCAACGAGTGAAAACTGCCCTTGAAGTTGTGAACAAAATACTTCATTAATTAAATTTCTGACGAGCTAATGAGAGAAAAATGTTATTAGCCACCACAATTGGCCCACAAGCAAAGCCAACAATTGGTTATGTACGTGTTACCTTTATATTTGGTCTAATATGTAGATTGTGTTTGTCTAATGATTTCGTATATCTATAGAATTCGTTTATATCATTCAATATTATCACTTATTGTACTACAATGGTTACAATTTGGTGGTTCTGATTGTTGTTATTAAATATTCATGTGTCAAATTAGTGTATTTAATGGTTCTTCCATCGATTGACTGTTCATTGCTGGTTTCATTTTTCTTTGCCAACCTTGTTGTAAGGTTTTTCATCTCATTCAATGTGTTTGGTTGTCCAGAGATGCAGGCATTTTCTGCAGCCTTGATTTCATTCCAAGTATTACATACATGTCAGATTTAATATTTTTTTCAATGCATATGATTATTAATTCAGCATGTATATCTTGGATGATTTTTCTTGATGCGTTGAGGTCTTCCATTGCCAATAGTATAGCTTTTGAATCGCACAATATTACAAACTGATTAGTCACTATTGTTTCTATGTATTTTGTTGTAAAATTTTTCTATTTATTTTCTATGTAAGTATTTTCTATGTAAAATTGCATAGACTTTATATGTGAAGATTGTTATTCCCATGAATAGCTTAAAAGTGATTACTTGATTATTTATTACAACTACCTACACACTGCATAGAACCCATTGTGTTATCTGTAGTATTTGTATTTGCCAGTCTTCTGAATACATTCCTATATTTCTTTATTACTGCGAACCACAAGTTATTATTCATGTACATAAATCTAAATAATAATGGACTAGTTTATCATTCTATATCCACTAGAGTATTCACTAGAGAAAATGTCAAATGAAGTCGCCACAACCAATGGAGCAACATATAAATTTGAAATTTTGAGTAACCATTTTGTATTCATTCGACAATTTTCACTTTTGAAATCTTTCAATAGCCAAATAATAATTTTTTTCTGAACAAAAAAAAAAAGTTATATTGACGTTTCAAATACCGGGATCACTGCGCGATCTAATCGACCCGTACCGATGGGGTTAAAGTTTATAATAGGTTATCAATCCAAGGATTAAACTATTATTTACAAAATATATATCGTTGTATTTTCAGAAAGAATTCTGATACATGTAAACAATTTTTACGGATATTTTATTTACATAACGCATGTACAAGCATATATAAGTGCAATGATATTCACTTATCGTTGCTTTTAACACATTCACCCCGACACTGCTATTCGTGTTTCTCGGCATGGGGCGGCGCGGTGATGCGCGCCATCTGATAGCACGTCGGCGTGAACGTGTTAAAGTATTATCCTCAAATGGATTTAATTAACGCAGAAATTAATGCTGCACGATGTATTATATGCACTCGATGAAAATGAATTTCATAAATTATTGTGTAGACGAATATTAAGTCGAAGTATTTTCGTGAATTATGAATAAAAGATTATTAATTGTCAGTTGTAGAAATGAAGAATATAATTTGATTCCGCTCGAAGACTTTTGTTTACTACGCAACACGAAATGTACACCTGCTAATGAACATTCCAAGAACACAAATTGCGCCGCGAAACGGTTTATTCTTGGAAGAAGACTGACGACGTACATATAGTTCTATTTAATTTGTAACTCGTTTAATGTATACGACTTTAATAAAATAATCGGCAGAAAAATTGAAAAAGCAATACCCATTTATCTACAGACTCGGTTTAACGTTTCTTTCTTAATACATGGACAAGATATTAAGACAAGACAAGATATAAGTTTCATTTATCAATAAATGAAAAGGAATTAAAATTTATCATCTATGTATTTTATTTTTTTTAAATTGAATTCAAATCAGGATCTAAATTCACGATATAGGTTAAATGTAAACAAAATTTATCGAGCTCGTCGAAAGTACAGAAAGAAAAATGAAATTGCACAGATGTATTTGTTGTTTTAGTTGGAATGGTTATTCGTGGAAAATGACTTGTGTAATGCACTAAATTACGTAAATTATGTGTCATTTCTGGTAAGACTGCAGTTTAAACCCCTCCCCCTCCCCCTTCTTTTTTTGCACCTGTCACACGTCATTTTAGTTGTTTTGGTATGCTGAATACGAATATGGTTGTCGTTTTTGGCGGAAATAACAAATTTTCAAGATATTCACAAAAAACTGTCTTACTAATACATACAATTTGACCCAAGTGTTGCCAGCCGCCTTCCGGCAAAACGAAAATGATATTCATATTCATCACGTCAAAACGAGTAGAATGAAGTATAACAGGTACCAAAAGCTTGAGGGGGTTAAACTGTAGTTCAGCCTCATTTCTAAATAATTGTATTTAATTAGTGAAAGAAATAGAAAAAAGTATTCTTCAACTTTGTAAAAGCAAAATTTACTTGGTATCAAAATGTGTTTATATGTATTAATCATTCCTTTGTATTTAGATAAAATTATATCTATTAAATGTACTCAATCAAGCAATTGCATTGAATGCGTTTATTAATAATGAATGAATGATAAAATGTATATGTAGTTTTTAAAAAGAATTTCATGTATGACTTCATATACTATTTTTAATTGTGTTAAGAACTTATGTATGAATGAAAATTAATATATTCTTTTTTTTTTATTTCAGATATAAGACTGTGTTATGTTGAAAATAACATAACTGCACAAAATGCTGACAGTAATGTGTCCGAACTGTCGCCACCGGTTTCCAGCTCCAGGTTGTTGCGAGCCTCAAAGAATGGAGAAAGATTTAATTCATCCAGCAACCTGTTACTATGGCGGCCTTCTGGTTCCTAAAGGATATACCAGCGGTGGTGATTGCTTCATAAATGCTCCAACTATCATTCATAGCCAACCTATTATAAATTCCTTTAACTATCCTTCAATGGCACTGGATTTGGAAAAAACAAGAATTGACAAGCAAAAGGATAGTATCCTCCAAAGATCTGAAAAGAATCCTCGAATCTTTGGGTTTCCACTAGTAAATGAAGAAATTGAGAAGAATCAGAATTCTGGTTGTCAAATTACAACAAGCAGCGAATTAACTGGTGGAAGTTTAACAATAACAACTCCAAGTATACAGTCTGGAGGTTGTTTAATTCAAAGTACAGATTCTGGAATCCTTATGCAAACGCCACACGTAGAAATCCGTCCAAAATTATCTGGTGGTGGATGTTTTGTACAGAAGACATCAACTGAAAATCAAGAAGCTCTGATCACACTCTCAGAGTCAAAGGATCATCAACAAAATATGAATTGTGGCGGCAGGATGGTTTTACTACCTCCGAGTGGGTGTCAAGAGCTACCAGGAACTCGAAGAAACATCCTACCACAGAAGATAGAAGAGAGAACTTCAGCAGGAAATTTCACAGGAGGAAACAACGAGAAGCCAGTTCTCTCAAGTTTCCAAGTTACCAGTACGCCAATATTGCAATTCCAAGAATCTAAAAATTCTGAGAAAAGTGAACAAGAATTAGAGCAAGGAAGAAACTTGAATTGCTGCTGTAGTCATGTCCAAAACCTTTATCACAACAAACCGAACAGCCCTCGAGTATCCGAAAATCGTAATTCCGTACTTCTAGATTCCAATTCAGGAGTTCAGATTCAAGTGAACGCAACCGTACAGATTCCTGCTAGCTTAGGACAATGCACTGTGAATATCACTGCATCCACCACAAACCCTCCAAATTCCTTATCAAGTATAGCTTCAAGAACTAGAAATAACTTTAATGGTGGAGGTTTGGTACAAGAGAATGAGGTTCAGAATAACGAAGAAAATTTTGAAGAAAGAAGAGATAGAACTCCAACTACACCAGTTTCATGGCTAATGCCTTGTCCTTGGAGTTTTGACAGTTACATGATAGACAAGGATGCTGCTAGACTATGCGAAGTCAAGAGACTTTTACAAACTTGTGGTTGGTATCACGAAGGCCTTAGTTGGCAGCAGAGTGAAAATTTATTGAAGAATGCTGCAGTCGGACGTTGGTTGATGAGAGATAGTTCCGATATCAGATATACATTTGCTGTATCTGTGCAAACCGCTAGGGGACCTACCTCTGTTAGAGTTCATTATTTTGTGGGACAGTTCCGATTAGATGCTGAGCCTAGACTCGCTTTCGCGATCCCACTTTTTGACTGTCCAATTAAAATGCTGGAGTATTATGTAGAATATTCGAAAACTGTTGACGAGCATAGAAAAGAGGTTTGGGTAGATTATAGTGGCCAACTTTACAGCGAGATATATTTGACGAAGCCTTTAGTTAAGGAAGTTAGGTCTCTTAGTCATTTAGCCAGACTTGTTGTTAATAGGTGCAAATTGTCGACTGAACACTTGCCACCGCTAATTAAAAATTATCTTGCAGAATATCCGTACACTCTTTGAGATATTATATGTAACGTTACCTTTCTGATTCCTGGACATCTATTAATTATTTATAAAGACATTAAAAATGTATTCAATTCTTTGCGCTCCAGACGGTCTTGCGATAGTATATCCCGGCAGTTTTAAGTCGTACGCAAGTGGCTTAATATTGAGTGTAAAGGGTTAATAAATAAATAAAGAAAGTAATTAATTTAAAACTGATATATACAGACAATATTTATATAGATATTCGATAATTTAAATATCTGAAAGTACAATTTCTATACCAGTTTCCCTTAATTATCAGAAAATTAATAGAAATATACTGTCAGTTCCAGAAATCAGAAATGCCCAAGAATATCTTTATTTTTATACGTTCTAGAATAATCTGTATCGGAATCTGCATTGGCAACGTAATTTAAAATGAATAGCGTAACTAGTGAAATTTCTACAGCTACAATTTTGTGTATTCTACTACAAATTAAAATCAAGTTTACAAGATTTCATTAGAAGAGGGTATGTAACGTTAAAATAATCAACAAGTTTAAAAGTTAGGCGAAAGTATGTAATTTTGTTCGTAGTCAGAAAAGCATAATATTAAAAGTTCGATTATTTGACCGAGTTTATCATTTAAAACTTATCGGAGAACAGGATACCATTTACATATCCTGTTCGAACTAATCAAAATTGTAGACAAGTTTATTATTTTAAATGTTTTTTATTCGCAACTTTTTGAAAGGCGAATTTATGAAACATTAAATACTAATTATAGTGACAGAAACTGGAGATATGCATGAATCATCATCACGAAATTATAACCAACATTAGATTTACAAAAGTATTTGAGAACAGAAGCATTGGAAGTTACTTATACAATTTATTATGAACAAAATTGAATTTCACGTAAAACTCGGTCGTTTCTGATATTGTTATGCGATGATTAGCAATCTCTGATTAGCAGAGTTGTAAACCATTGCTCTAAACTTAAACTGTTTAGAAACAGTAAAATGATATTAAATCGGCTTCAACGAATTCATGAGGCAGTATTAGAAGTTAAAGAATCGGTTTGGTTCTTCATTTCTTAATAATGATGGCACACGAAATTGTGAAGCAAATATTCTTTTAAAAATGAATCATAAATGTACCAAAATAATTCCACTGATTGAAAAATTAATTAGTAACAATTTTTTATACAATTTTGGATGATTCACTATAATCGTCCGTAAACTATGAAGTGCCTTTTATAAGGACAAGTCCCAAGGTTTGACGTTCACTCGCGCAGTGATAGAATTAAAAATACTAAAGCTAATGATATATATTTTTTACACGCAATTTAATAATGTGAGAAGTTTTTAGCATTAAAGTTCTGACGTTATCTGTTTGATACACCAAGAATCATCAAGAGTGAATGCCATAAACTGCTCTTGTGCTTGATATAACACAAATATTCTTGATACTCTTGTCCAATGTATAACTCTTTTCATAACTCAGTTTCTATCACAAAAAGAGTATAGATCTGGCAAGCAAATGCCTATATTAATTGTACAATGTCTTTATATGTCAGTGCTGTTTATAGAAGAGTAGATAGACTCTCTCAGAACTATAAAGTTAAATATCTTCCAGATTATTAACCCTCTGGTGATGAGATGTGTTTGGTCCATGTGTTAGAACTGTTCTATCTCATAGTCAAGCCATGTGTTTATATTCTATTTGAAATCATATTTTCGCGTTTCTGTGTCGAAAGAACACATTCTGTTGACAATTTATGCCATACTAGCGATTACGAAATACAGATCTCTTGTCCTATAATATTGACAATTATCTGAAGTTTTTCGTAACACTTAACTGTACAATTTTAATTTTTAGTAAGGTAAACGACGAGTCTGCTGGATAATACTTTTGTTAAAAAGTGACTTTCAGATACATTTTTTATAATTTTCGAAATATTCAATTATTACCATAAAAATATAATTTAAAAAATTTGATTCCAGTTACTGATAACTGACATGGCACTAAACGTGTTCAAAAAATGTAACAAAAATGAAGGTTTCCATTAGAAATCATTAGACGAATGATAACGAATAACGTTGCAAACAATACAGAGTTAAAATATTTTTGTAACACTTACCATTATCAACATTTTACTAATGGGTACGGTTTTAGAAACATAATAGTCATCTTTCTAGACTTGCACCACTTTTATAATGAATGGTTCGTTTCAAGGTTTCTTAAAGTGCGAAAGAAGCGAGCGTCATACCTCGAGGACCTCTCCTTGTTAATATCTCACAACTCATCATTTGACTTTTGTAAATATTACACAGAATAAAGCGGACGGCTATTTACGCGGAAAATAGCGTAAATTTGAAATCTCTCATTCATTTAGTAATGTATAGTCTGATAGAAGCAAAACAACTATTGAACGATCATAAACAATAATAAATCAATTACATTCAAAACGAAAAGTAAAACTTGGCAGAAGAATAAAATGCAAAATTAATTTAATCGTTTTATTTGTCAGCGAATTTGTTTAAGTGAGGTGTACGAGAAGGAAAATTTGGATGTGCGTGTATAAAAGAAATTTTTGAATGTGTTATACATAGAATTAAGGAGTACGATCGAAATTGTCGATCGTTGCGCAAAACTACGGTTGATATATTTTTGTAAGCATGAATCGACGGCTTTTCTAATAGGAAATATTATACAAAATGGATAAACAATTGCGGCCCCATAAGGTATAATTGTTCGACAGAACTGCATCATTTGAAATGTATGCTATACCACAATGTTGCATTTTTCTGTAGAATTAATTGCTTTTTACCTGGGACACCCCCTATAAATTTATATAGAATTGCTTGTTTAGTGTCTCTATATTAGAGATAATCTTTTAAAGTGTCGATGTATCTACCCTTCGTAGACCGCTTCCAAGCAAAAATACTTAAAAGAGAGGACTATCTCTTGTACCAGTTATGAATCATACTTTTTTTTTAGATATTTAGTAAATTCTTTAAAGATAATGTACAATTGATTCACACTTATATGCATTAATGTAAAATCGTTTTGTAGCAAATTTTTAGTTTCTGGGACGTTCGTTGACCATGTGGCGTAGACAATGAGCAATTCAACATTAAATATGTAGTAGTATAATGTTCTGCATTGACAAATTTAAGTACACGTATTTCCCGATTTTTGTATAAAAAACCGTGTACAAGATCCATGAAATAGCAAATAGATGAGGCTATATCTTATAATTTAAATTTTGATTTCTAAAGATATGACTTCTGTTCTAAATGAATGCTTATTAAATTTTTGTTTTTGCCAATTTTCATTATCGGAAATCCGTTATATACGTACTAAACGGGGGATACGTGTATATATAGATCCTTATCATTTATCAAGCACTAGTTACTAATATTTTACATATTTTCGTGTAATTTCATAACTGGATTGCGAAGGGTTATTTAATTTCGATTTTTCCAATTCTAAGAGTCGAATCAAAGACGTACGTTTGTCGTTGGAAACTGCCACTCAGCGAATCCTACGGTTTCATGTTTTATATTGCGATTATAACAATGTATAATATGACGAGTTAAGTTATTAAATAATTATTTATTACCAGTAAATTCTTATTATCTTTCATTCCTACTCTGTAGAATCAGATTTAATTACAAACAAAAATAATGCATTTTCGTTTACTTTGTTATAGTTGAACTTTTCAGAGTCATCGAGCAAGAAAAGTGTTCATTCTAATTGTTATATTAGGTTGCCCAAAAAGTTCGTTTGGATTTTAACACACAAATAAACAGTGATGTTTCTTAGACAAGAAAATATATTTACTGTTATTGTCCATTTTATTATATGATTTTTATCCATTTTTTGGGTAAATTCATGATTTCGCGTTTGTAGAAATCCTGATCAAATTAATAACCATCTAAACTGCAGAGGGACAAGGACAACCATCACCATAAAGGTTGAGCGTCCTTTTTAGCCAATTTAATATATGTTATATTAATTTTAACTGAACAATTTTACGTAACACTTTATTTACAAAGCATAAGTTCACAGGTAAAATTATTAGGAATTTCAAGAAGATGTCAAGTTTTGACCCCCATAACAGGCTATACACTTTTATCAACTTACCAGGACTGTTCAATATCAACGTAAAAGTACAAAATTAACAGTTTCTAGAGTTCTATAGTAATTTCTTTTTAGTATAACCAATTTATCACGTGTAATTGCAGTGAAAATTGTTAGAAGAATGGCTGAATTTACATCTCCCATAGTAGCGTTCAATTATTATTATTATTGTTATTTACAGTGCTATCACATTAATGTCATCAATTCTCAAGATTTTTATTTTGTTACATTGTCAGCTTTGAATCCTGCAGGCTTTAACAATATTCGACATGATTGGGGGCCTTAAGTGAACTACCCCCAGCCCTGATCGCATTCGCATGCAATTGATAAGATATACTGCAACTTCGCGCATGCTCATCGAAAATGGCTCGCTCAGTAATGAACTACAATCAAGTAAAAATGGGTATTCCTTAGGCTTCTGTTAGACCAATTTAGAAAATGATATACAATGTTATTAAAAATGGTTAAAAGAGCTTTAAATGAGAAAAGAATGTTAATATAATTGATAAAACAATCAATTTTATGAGTTAGTTTCACATTGCAACATTTTCACGTTACCTAATCATGCGTGGGCGTCTACGAGAAGCTATGCACGTTACTGTTCTTGTGCAAGAGCCCAAATTGCGGTAATGTCGAGGACTAATGATTGCGTTGTATCGTATCGTGTCACTTTCATGTTCTGTTCTCACATTTATGCCAATTCACGCTTGGACTTATTCTAGTGTGATGGGTCATAAAAAATGATTTTTTGTTGCATGTTTGTAAGGTTTGTATTGCAGAAAAGTACCTCTAAAATGTTCTAGTGAGATTCGATGAAATTACAGGTACTCGAAGAAGTTGAACTGCTAGAAAGGCGTTCGGCAACAATGCTCAGTGTGCAATTATTTACAAAATAATGCGCTACATCATCCTGTGTTGCTGCGTTCATTGTTCCTCTATCCTTATCATCTGCTGAAACGATACAGTCATCTATGTATAACGATTTTTATCGTTACCGATTTCAATCATCTGTTTAACTGCATCATTGATATTCCCCTTATCAATTTTCCAAGAGAATTCTTTTCTTATTTACGTTAATCGAGTGTCTTTCAGAACACTTTGTGCAGCCGTTATGCAAACTTTTAATTCTATTTATCATTGGCTTTTTAGTATTAATGTTTGGTAGCCTCAGTGATGAAAGGTTATAGTGTTGCTCGGAATAATTGCAAACTTGTTTAGTAAGAATTCGTTCATAGAAGGAGAATTCAATGGGAACGTTATAGGATTTATTCAATGAGTTGAGAGATTGAATTAGAACTTTCTAATCTATATAGAAGAATAATTTTGATGGAAAAATCAACAATGATTAGCAGTGTGCTATCGAGTATCTCAGGCGCTGTAAATGCATCTGAGGACGCACTTCGTCTTATTATCTCCATTTTCCTTGGTAATTATAAATAATTAATTATATCGACATTAAAATGGTGATATTAATGGCGAGTGTATAATGATAACCTCAATCATTTACATGATCATTGATTGTCTAATCGACATACTTTCCATGTATTTCTTTTGCTGAATCCCCATATCTTTTTTATGTCTTTTTTATCTGTATAGTTTCTATATTAAAAAATTTTGAGTTTTTGGTTATGGCTGTGAAATGTTTTATGAAACGTTATACACTTGATTCATGCCTATATATATACAATAATATTGATATTTGATTTTCATATAAGCTGAATTTAACTTTTTACAGTAATCCCGTATACTTAGTCAATTAATTATATTTGTTGATAACCAATACAAATTCTTCATCGTCAATGATTATATAATCATCATAATCAGCGCGAAAAGAACTTTCAATTAATCAATTGTTTTAATTATTAATAACTATTATCATAAACTAATTATTTTTTATTAAATAACGTCAGTATCTAAAGCACTTTGCATGTTATTTCGAAATAAACAAAACAATGTTAATTGTCTAAATAATATGACTTATTTATTTGTTGTATTACTTTTATTTGTTTTATTATTCCCTAACTACAGTAACTTTCAATAATAACAAAGTAAACTATGATAATACTCATTATAATAAAATGTGATGATAATAATATATTCACTGTTATATTTTATTCTTTAGTTAACTATGACAGTTATGAGTCTTAGGTAAGAATTATAATATTTTTTATGTTATTGGCAACAATAACGAGAATTAGAACTGCACAGCTGTCTGCTTATGCCATACTTTAGATCTCATCATTCTTCAGCTTTGCTTACATATTTTGAAATGACATTCACATTTATATACTTCTGTACGTACCATATAAAGTTTCTGTTTTTGAAATCAAAACATTGCTACAGAAGCAATTATTTTTCATTTGAAAAGTTATAATAGAATACTAACTGAAAAATTTACCTAGGTTGTTATAAGAATTTCATTTTAGAAATTTTTTATGTTTCATTATACAGTTTAAAAAGTCTAAGAAAAAGTATTATTAATATTTGTTATGTATGACAGTGTTTTGAGATTAAAAACAGTTGAAGTAGTACTAATATTGAATTTGTGAAGTAGTTGTAAGATTAAGGCTTTGGTTGATAAAGCACTATTCCATGAATATAAAACTTTAAAATGTTTTAATAAATTGTAAAGCTGATGTAAATGAAATTGAACTTTCAGGATTACCCATCGCCCTTCTTCACAGGTACATGTTATATGGAAAGACTCCAGTTTATCAGCATTTATATTTCATAATTTGTGGGGTTTTAACCTGCTACTGGAATTTTGGTAATTATTTATATTTAGACTTATTATCCCATTAACTAAATGATGTACAGTATTTGAGAAAAAACTACACACATTAACTTCTTTGATTGCATTTCTGGTCTTATATGTGGTATTTTCTCAGTATTCTGTTATAATATGTTTTAATGTGAAATAAATGAATTTTTATCTTATAATGATAAATGATATCTGTATTAAATTTATCAGATTGTTTCAAAGCAATTGGAAAAATAATTTTCTTTTCATCTTTTTTAATATATTGCTGGACTTTTAAATTCATTTTTTACTTGCTGTGTTATTACAATCTAAATAAATTAATTGATTAGGTCGTTTGTAAATAGAGCCTGCAACAGTGATGAGTCTAAAATACATGTGTCTGTGTTACTGCGCATTATTTATAAAGATACTTGGTATTAATTGATCATCTTCAAATGTGAAGATCTTGTGATTAATACAAGCTAGACAACTTCTTATTTTCTTGGATAGTTTGTATCAATTGTATTTTATTTTAAGTATCATTTTTTTAAAAATTATTGCTACCTAGTATTACATTGATTTAGAAAACCTTAAATATACATTCCCCAATTAAATTTGCATTGATTATAATTGTAAGCTACATATTAAATTACTTTCTAATTTAATTTATTTTTTGGTCTTAATATAATTAATGTTTAATTAATTAAAATGGAATTTTGTTTGGACAAAAAGCAAATGTGCAGAGAACAATTATATTTCTATGTTTTGGTCATTGTCGATGGCCCTCTTTAGAGTACAGATGGAAAATCAACACTGTTTTATGGCTTCGGAATGGAAATAAATTAATGTTCATATAACATATCCTTGGAAAATACACAAAATGGAAAATTAAACTCTGATAGGTATCGACAGAAGATAAACAAGTACAATAAATTTTAACAATATTTTCTTCAATGAAGGTAATCATACTCTAGCTATAGAAACAATTAGTTTCTTCCACACTGCATACTGTCTATCTTTCAAGGTTCTCATGAGTTTGAAGATTTCAACATAATAGATTAAAAAATTAAACATTTACTCATACTTTGTCAGTAATTAAGCAAGCTTTTCTTATAAAGTAGTAGCATTTTACTTAATGATTATTATTGAAATTATTAGTAATATAAAATAAATGTTTTAAATGATAGATAAAATTATGATATTTGAAATAAATTGAGCATATGATTTACATATTTGGAACTGATACTTCTCTCTTAAGTAATGCGCACTGGCGCAGACACTCTGGTATGTTTTCTTATTTACACTGTAGATATACCAAAAAATATTCAAATATTGACAATTTCACTGCTGTGATCTGCATAAGTTAGTTAATTTTTATTTTTAATTTCTTTCAGCCTATTATGTTTTTTTTCAGCAGATGAATCATACGAATAAAATTTATATTACTTACAGGATTTGATACGGTTCATTCAACAGTAGCATTATGCTTCACATATTTTATCTTGAAACTTCTTGGTGGTACTTCCGCATCAGTTTTTATCACTCTTGTCTTCAACATGAGCTATCTTTTATATGGTATGTAAAGATCACAATATATTTTATACACATCATTACTAATTAATTTTAATCAATAGATTAGCTCACTAGCTATTTAAAAGCCGATTAAAGGAGATCTCTGAAATTAATGTTTCGAATTCTCATTGTTATTATTTCTTTATATTAAATATTAATATCATTGAATTAAAACTCTAATTTAGATGAAGGTACGCATATTGTTTCTAAATTATTATTGTGGATTAGATATTTATTTTATTCAATTTGTTGGTTTGTTGTCTTGATAAAATGAAATTGAATTCAGAATTGTCCTTCATTCGTTTCTTCTTTATTTGAAAAAAAATAAACGAGTAAAAAATGACAAATCGTAAAATGTCTTGGTAACGGGACCAATTAGGAGACATGCTCTACAAAGTGCAAAAGGTTTCATCCCGATCGGTCAAGCCATCTCGGCGTAATCGGGAAACAGACAGAAAAAAAAATACGCGTCGAATTGAGTAATCTCCTCTTTTTTCGAAGCTGTGTTCCTTATCAGAGCGTCCCTAGTGCTAGGCAACCCAACGCTCACGCAAGCATAGTCTCAGTCTACTTAGTCGCCACTTGGGATAATGAATTCATAAGTACAACGTATTATTGACATTATACATATGTTCACCAGTTCAGAATCGATTGCCATAACTTTCTCATGTTGCCAAAAAAGAACTGATATAACTTATAATACTTCTTTGCTTCTACTTGGAGAAATGATTTTAATCTTTCGGTATAATTCTAACTATACATAATTAAAAAATAAGCGGGTTAATCAAATTTTATTCAGTTCTATAAAAGCTATCCAAACAATAAAAACTAAATACCACTTTTTTTTTTTAAATTATGTCCCCATCCTTAATGTTATTCCAAGAAAATTTACAAACAGTACCATTGTAGTCAATGAGAAACTCCCCATATGTAAATTTTGTTTCATTGTAAACATTTTCCACGACTGTTCATACTTTCTTCAAAGAGGAAAAATTAATCGATGAATACTATGAATACTAATGAATGAATACAAAGACATGATCGTAAAATTTAAAATGGGAAACTACGTCGAGGGACAATTTCTTTTGTAAAATCAATAAAAATAAATTCTGTTCTCTTATTGCCCTTACTACTATAAAAATATATTCTTTACTGAAATAAGTTTCGATTTATTAAAATTAATTTAATTTATTTACAATTATTGTAATTGTAATTACTTAATTATAAGAATTGTACTTAACGTTAATATTTACCTTTCTTGTACGAAGATTGTAATGCACGGTAGTAAACGACACGATGAATTTACAATTTATATAATTGTTTAAATTAATAGTTTACATGAATAATTCATTTACTTTTTTAAACTAATTATTTATTTAAATAATTTTCTCAAGTTTTTAAATCACTGTATTAGAGGTTTCTTCTCACGTCGGAAAACTTTAACGAATCAGGCGATTTTTTCTGTGTTGTTGCACTTGAATGTATAATTCATTACAATTCTTCTTGCCGTGACGGCTGAAGTAATACTGATTGCTCGAAGTTACATCTGAACACAATCTATCCAAAGTTGTAGAATATACCGGGTGTGCCGTATATCTGACGGAGATGAGCAAGATTATTATCCAGATAAACAATTTTGAGTAACGAGTAAAAGATGAACGACAATTAATTCGTTACTTGTTTAATAAAAATTGTAAGCTGAGTTATGGAATCGAAATAAGATTTATATTGAACGAATAATAGTTTGTATAAATAATTTGTTTAATATACGTCATTTGATTCGTTACTTGTTTAATAAAAATTATAATCTAAGTTGTATAATCAAAATAAGTTGATATTGAACAAACAGTAGTTTGTATAAATAATTGTTTAATGGAATGAACGTTCTCAATATGTGTTATTTATTGAATAAAAATAACTTGAGTTGTCTTTATTCGATAAATAACGGACAAATATATTTGCTATTTATTATAAATGTTTAACATATTTTCTGTACTTCTTTTCGACTATAATTAATACCAATAGTTGCCCTAGTTTGAACGTAAATGGTACATGTTGGAAATTACAATTTGCAGTTATTTCATCTGGTTCTGATGACTTTAATCATGCATGGAAATGAATTCTAAATGGTAATAAACACTATATAGTGTTTCAAAGTTCAATTACAGGATCAAGGAGGAAATATGAATGTTATTTTTCATAGCAGCATTCGATATAGTAATGAATTCTCAGTATAAAAAAAATTAAAGCTTATCTATCTTAAAACTGATAAGTTTTAAGATATTTAGTTATGAAAAGATTGGAGTTATAATCTTTGAAATGATACAGTGAAGTCCAGTAGATTCAGTAGAAATCGTTGTGTATCTTAGAAAGTACTCTGTTGGAAAAAGAATAAGAAGTAACTGATTCCAAGTTCATTTGAGGTCGAATAGTAAATAATAATTGTGTAGTTATATATCATCTAAATAAAAAAAGATTAAATACTAATGTTACATGTTTAAATGTATAAATAAATGAAAGGGAATGTGTAAATCACATAATAATGTTATTCTAAATTTTAGCACTAGTTCTTATACCAACAGAATTATTAATTATTATTTAATAATACATTTAACTTTTAAATTATTCATACTGTTTCCAGTCCTATTGCAAAATTGTATACTACCTCTGGTAAACTAACTATCAACAATAGATATATCTATTGCTGAAGGGATGAAATTGTAAATTAGAAATATTTCTTTTTATCATTTGCAGGATATTATGCGACAAGTACAAGTGATTACGACATAAAATGGACTATGCCCCAATGCGTGTTAACTCTACGATTAATTGGTCTCGCGTTCAATGTATTGGACGGAAGAAAATCCGAAGTACGTAGGACAGAATTACTGTAGCTGGCTAGGGGTTCTCAAATTATCCACAAGATGAGATGAATAGTTTTGTAACAGAGTTGTGTCGTGGTTATCAAAAATAGAAAAGTACTTATCAGCCTCTACGTTTGATATGAGTGTCTTAATTAAATTGATAACAAGAATTCAAACAATTCCAGTTAAATAAAAATATGGTCGGGGTCTACATGGATTTGCAATACTAAAAATTTGCATTTTAATAGATACAGAAGTTTAGAACTATGCAATGGTGAAAATAATTTAAATATGATGTCAGACATCAGCTCTTGCAGCAAAAAAAAAAAAATTAACTAAAATTTCTTGAGACACATATCATAAATAAAAATGCCAATATAATATTGTTGTGCCCTCAAGCGATGTTTAATGGATTTTGGAATATCGTGGGTTGTCACCGGGATTCGAAGATGAGTCAAAGGATCGTAACGTTTATGAAGTGTACTTAACCACGTCTTTAGTCCAAGTTCTCTCGATTTACAATGTACTGTCGTTTTTATTGTCTCTGATGATATGAGGGCGCGAGTATTGCTAGCTTGCAGTCCTCGCGTCGAAGTACGTCGTTGATTTTGGATATTCTTTACCTGGACATATGTAGGACTGATTGAGCAACGGTCGATCATATGATGCAATTCATGTTTCAGGGCACAATAATATATTTATTGACTTAATACATTTCTTCACTTTATATTTTTGTAAACCAGTATTTTCAACATTGAAAATAATGAAATTGAAAAAAATGTTAGACTCTGTAATTTCTATATAAAATGTTATCTTTCTGCAGTCTACAACTTGATTGTAATTTTCCATTGATGATATTTACTCTAAATATACATATATTTTTAGAGTATGTATAGTAAATTTTACAATTAAAGAACAGTCCGTTTACGTTAATTTTAGTTTTTTTTTTTTAAATATGTTACGTATGTGGATGTCCTTTAATAAATGTGTTACGGCCGAAACAAGATTGGGAACCTCTATTCTCACGCATCAAGATGTTTATTGTATAAGTAAATAAATAAGTAAAGCGAATGAATTAGAATAGAAAATAAATAAAATTTTTTTATCATTTCATCATTTCAGGACAAGCTGTCTGCTTCGCAAAGAAAAGTGGCTTTGAAAGAGAAGCCAACATTTTTGGAAATTGCAGCATATATGTATTTTCCAGGGTCATTTCTAGTCGGGCCACAATTCAGTATGAAAAGATATCTGGATTACGTAAATGGACGACTTATGGATGACGTAAGTCGTATTGAAATTTTAATTAATTATAAGCGAATTCTAAAAAATGATTGTATGCAAAACGTTAGAATATCAAACAGCCTTGATAGTTTACTTTGATGTCTTCTTTTGATTCCATTCATTGATTCCATTTATTCACGATTGGGATACATTCAATGTCACTATATCATTGTGTAAAGTTTAACAGACGCTACTATTATAGCTACGAAATTTTATATATCGACATTGCGAAATAATAATTATGTTCTTTCCTTTGCATTTTTAGAATTCTAAGAGAAACCCTACTGAATTACCGGATTGCGTTGTTCCTGGTATTTCTCGAATGGGCGTTGGAATTTTATACATGGCGCTTTACCAATTAGGATCCTCATACATCTCGGATCAGTATCTTCTAGGTTTAGAATTCCGGAAACAATCCTTCTTAAAGCGTCTTCTGCTTCTTGGAATTTGGGGGCAAATAAATCTTTATAAATATATTTGCTGTTGGCTTCTCACTGAAGGGGTAAGAAAAGAAAAATATAAAGGGTGCGGCCGAATAACATGTACTAGCTGGTACGAGGTGGTTTCTTATGAAAAAATAGGAACAAAATATGCAATAAAATTTGTTCATTTAAAGCTTAGTTTTCAAGAAAATTTATTACATATTTTGTTCTTATTTTTTCATAAGGAATTACCTCGTGCCCGTTAGTACATGTTATTCGATCACACCCTGTATAGAATAGCGTTATAATAACATTATTTCGATTTGTAAAATAATATCTGCTGAATGTGTAACTGTTAATCTTTAATCTAAGTTATGGACCAGATGTAGAAATGATCATTTTTTTTATTAGGTCTGCACAACCTTTGGTCTAACATACAGTGGTAAAGATGACAAAGGTCAACCTCTTTGGAATGGTTGTGAAAACGTGAAACTGTTAACTTTTGAAACAGCAAATCGATTTAATCATTATATCATGTCATTTAATATAAACACCAATACTTGGTCTGCCGAGTACGTTTATAAGAGGGTGAAATTTCTGGGATCAAAACTGTATAGCCAATTTATCACGTTACTCTTTCTGGCAGTGTGGCATGGATTACATTCGGGATATTATGTATGTTTCTTCCTTGAGTTTATCATCATGTACGCTGAGAGAGATGTAAGTGTATTTTTATTTATATTTTAATCTCATTTTCAATGTATTTAGATATTAATGCATGAATGACTCATTATTTTTTCTTCAGTTGACTGCGATGCTGGAGAAACAGGAGAAGCTGCAGAGTTTATTAAAAGCCCATCGCGAACTTCGGATCCTGTTTTGGATACTTACAAAAATTTATACATTTGTTTTCATGGGTTATTGTCTCGTGTGTTTCGTTTTATTATCATTTTCTCGTTACCATCAAGTTTATTCTTCCGTTTACTACTGTGGTCACATAATTTACCTGTCGTATCCAATTGTTTCTATATTAATTAAGAAATTCCTTCTTAAAAAGGCTTCCAGGAAATCGGAGTAAATAGGCGAATTTTTAAGGGACTAATATGTGATAACTTTTTTTCTCGATTGTTTTGTTAAGGCAGAATTCTTCGTGTGTGAAAAGTAAACAAATTGTATAGGTATAAGAAACATTTACATATTATGTTTTTAGACGATGAATAATAATTTTTTATATAGTTAGAGAGTAATAAACACTTGCAATTTACGTACAAATAGGAACGATTTTTAGTTGGGTTATTTTCTAGTAGGTTTTCAAAATTCTTAACTGAGTTTCCTTTGGACAAAAAATATGTTCACCAATTTCTTCCAGCGCTTGCTCATGATTTAAATTTGCTTCTTTTAACTATGAATTTATTAACTTTAAAATGAAATTAGTTGAAGCAACTCTTATACCCTTTAACAATACGTTCTAATTACTTATCACACTGTTTAATTTTGAGGACACATTTGTGATTTGACAATACGTAGTGTGTCAAATCAATGGGGCTTACTACTTAAGGGAAGACGGCAATATATTTCATTAACCAATTATCACAGATTAAACCAATCATACATGATGCCAATAATTATGACTATTTATTCACGATTGGAATACATTCAATGTCACTATATTATTGTGTAAAGCTTAAATTGGCGATCGTAATCACTTTTCCTGGTTAAAATGTAACGCTTCTTGTTTAATTCTTGCAAAGCAATCAGGAGAATATTTATTGCGGCGAAGCTTTATAAAAAATTTTTTACTATAAGGGAAGAGTACATATTTTTTTTAAATATAATTTGAGGAGTGCAAATTTCCTCAATCTATTTACTAAATATGCAGCATTAAGAAGTTGAAATATGAAAAAAATGTGATAGCGGCTGTGCAAACTAACTACATATAACGATTATAAAAATATAAACACATTCTGTGTATGGGATATTCGACGTTGCATATGCTTAACAATGTATAGACTATTCCATAAAAATGATCGTTCTTTGTACAAGACTGTTAAACGAAAGCGACCAAATTTTGTTGTCATCAAGATATTATACTGAAAAGTACAAAAGAATTTTAAAGTTGGTCTAAAACAAACAATAAGACATTAGTTAACAAGCATAAAGAATTTCTCGGTGTAATACGCTGTTGACTTTGAAACTTACCTCTTACGCAGCTCTTCTTTTCTACACTCTTTGCTTTCTTACCAGTAAGTTCCTATTGGTAAACATTAAATTTTTATATATTATTATATTTTTATATATACACGATATTTGACTTTTAAATCTGAGAATCGAAGAGAAAGTGGAGAAACAGGAATCGAGAAATTCTTTCTGTTCGGTTGAAAAAGCGAATTGATCGAGTTCCTTTTGAGCTAAATTAAGTAATAAAGAAATTCTACAAAAGTACAAACACTTTTATTAAAATATACATACAATAGTTACAATCATTTTCACGTGTTAATCAGGTGATTGAGAATATCACATTACTATGCTTCCTGGTAACTCTGCTTGCTAGTATTCATATCCAAGAACATAAATGTTGAATCGAAGTCATATTCTTCAATTAATTTCAATGTATATCGAAATGACAATAGGGAGTGAATTTAAGCCAAATATGTATGTTTATACGGTTTCTCTGGTGTACAATGTTTCCCAATGAACTTCGCAAGTATAGTTAATTAGTACCAAAAGATACTTTCATTAATTTACAAATTTACAAGGTTAACATAGACACAGTGTCTAAATCTAGTTGTTGGTATAGATTAATATTTTTGAAATTTTCTAAAATTGCATCTGAGCAACTATTTCCAGCAAAATCTCCATAATTAGAGATTCAGACGTGTTGAGTGTTGTATTATGTGCGACAGACTATTTAGTAGGGACCTCCAGGGTTTGATGACGGCGGGCCATAGTTATCCGATGGAGGCGATTGTGGAGGAGGTCCGTACTCTGCATTCTGCTGTGCTTCTTTCTGTAAATTAAGATAAATATATTTAATAACCGTTTAAACATATTTTCAGAGTAAAATGTTACATATATCTAGCGAGAAACATAAATTCGTTATATTTGTACGACTTATACATTGACTTATACATTGTGCGACTTCTTTAAAAAATTTTCGAATCTTTTTTTAAATAATGATTCGAAAGATAATGAAAACAATTGTACGTATATATGATTAGCGAGTAAGAAATCAAATTTTGTAATTTAAAAATTGTTATGTAATGTTATATTGTTTGTGTTGAAATATTCGTCCACGCGTTAAGTAAAATATTTAACATGGTTATAACTTTTGTGTATTTTATATAAAATGTATGCATGTTGTGCAGTTAACATAAATACAGTTTTCATTCAAGAGTCTAAATCTAAGTATATTTGTATCTCGTAATTTTTTGATGTAGAGGAATCACCCGTGATCAAGGCAACCAACTGTACTCGTTTAAAAATACAATAATAAAACAATTCACTCTTTTTACTTATAGTAGTCAAACAAACTCAAAGTACTCATGTATCACTTCTTTTTAAAAGGTAAAATAAAGTACGCGCTATAAGGGGTTAAAGAGTGTCTCCTGTAATTAAATATAATAAATACACAATAAATATGTTTTCTATAATTATCTTACAATTGAACAGCTCTTACCTGAGTTTTGTATCTAATGAAGTATACTTCTGGTTTGCTAGGTTGCGTTGGCGCTTGTGTAGGCAGCACCACTTCTGGAGCCTCTTCTGGTTTCTTCACCAGCACGTAGATCAACGTCTTCTCTTCGTCCTGAGGCGGCAGCGGTGGTAAAGCTGGAGCAGTCGGCGTTGGTGGCGTTGGCGCCTTTATAAACACGATTTTGTAGTGTTTCTGGGGTGGTGCTACAGGTGGCAAGTATTTTGGTGGTTTGTATTCCGGAGCCTCTGGGGGTGGTACGTGAACGTAAACGTGTTTGTGAACGACAGGTTGTTGCTGAGGTGGCCCGTAACGGTCTGGTAGCGAAGGTGGCCCATAACTTCCGGATCCACTTGGAAGACTACCACCACTCGATGGAGGGAAGTACGAATTTACTGGTGGTTCCGGAGCTGGTTTCGAGTATACCGTTGTCGAAGCTACTAGCAGTAGCGTGGCCTGGAAATTGATAGATTATTATTTCTATTATGCTTTAGTCATTATTGATTAAGTATTGAACAGGATCGATTAGGTATATTCTACGCTTCCGATTTTATTCTCATATAAACAGCTACAACATGTTTATTCATATGCATGTGCAGGATACAAAACAGGAACCTACACCATTCTTGCCAGCTAAATTACCATTACGGTATTGCCAATTTGAATTCAATACAAAGCTATAATTTACTATCATCTAAAATACAAATTTACTTTCGGATAATTAGACACGTGTCTTAATCTCTTGGGGGATGAATTTTTAAAATGAATTTTTTTTTCCTTCAATCAAATGCACATAACTATGTGCACTCATTTAAATGAAAGTAATTTTAATCTACAAATTGATTGTAACATACAAGTATACTGTCTCACCCTAATATGGTGTACTTTTTAATTGTAAACGCTATTGTAAGTGTAAGTAATAGCAATTTTTTTGACCGACTTTGAAAAGGAGGAGGATACTCAATTCTACATGTATATTTATTTTGTTTGCACCTACTCGCTTGTACTATATAAGAATTCACAGTACAATTAAATCTGATTAGAACGTTTATTTAGTAAATTTAGGATTACTTTTTATAATATTCTACTTTTTAATCTCATTATTTCACACACTTTGGGAATTGAATTTTAAATGATGTTCAAGTTATAATATAATAAATGGATAATGTAATATAATACAATCTATAATGATGTATACGATCATATGTAACATTTAAACTTTATTGTTTTGTATTTTGTTCCTATTTATCATGTCACATTAAGCATTAATTGAGTTTATTTCTGAAAGGGACCTGAAGTGTATAACTATTTGCTGGTGATAAATTAATGCGAATGAACGAGTTAAATTTCAAATTAATATCATGCAAGAATTACATTTAAACATTCATGAAATACTAAAACAAAGTTGGTCTTGAACTACCTCGGCATTTTAAATGGATTCTTCGAATTTCCTAGAGTGAGACATGATCTAATTAATGTAAATTAAATCAGCATAAATTCTAAACGAATCGTTTTAGTATTCACGGTCAGCCACTTGTTACGAAATATCGAGTATCGAGTAAAATTATTCTACGACTCGTAACTTCATTCATTTATACTTTACGCACGTTGTAAGTTTATTTGTGACGTTCAAGTCGCAATTTTTGCCAATCAATTCGGCTATAATGTGTTTTGACTTCTTTTTTTAAATTAACGTATTAATAGAACATATCAACTTAGTATATAAAATTGAATAAATAATACAATTTAAATATATATATATTGTCATAATTTGCAAGTATCCAGTGTTTTTCATTCTGTATTTTCTTTTTATTAGAAAGAAACCGCAACATAAATTAGTTTTTTTTATTAAAAAAGAGTTGGAACGTATAAATAATACCTTCAGATTTCACAATTACTATTCTTTCATTTTTACAACCTTTAATTACACAACCTTTCGTATAAATCTTTAATATGTTCTTCTCCATTGTTAATAACGTTAAAATGCCAAATTAAGAAATACTTCCTCTTTTCAGCAGAAAGGGGAAGGAAAAAAGAATCGTTGCAAACAAAATCAGCGTAATTAACGTATCACTCTAATTACTACCAGCGGATAGATCTGCGAAAACTAGTTAGCTCCTTTTACTTTTACTTTCGGTTTCTAGCTTTCCACTTTCGAGTTTACTTGCTCTATTTTTTCGTACCTATGCTGTTGAATTTGCTCCATTGTTTCTGGCTGTACAATTATTTCATTTAGCGACTGCTTGCGAAATTGAGCCAGCGATTTATTCGATAACATCTTTCGCGAAATTGAACTTAAAAAAAAAAAAAAATAAAACAAATAATAAACCTTGTGTAAAGCAACCGGTATTCGGTTGTATTAACACAAACTTTATTCGCGATTACATTTTGACTTTTGTATTGGAGTCATTGTTAGAATTGTTACAATTAAAACAAAAATGTTTCATTTTTACCCGACTTCGAAAAGGAGGAGGTTACTCAATTCGACATGTATATTCGTTTCTTTTTTTTTATTTTTTCAAGTTCGAGAGAGCATATTAAAAACTAACCATTCGTTATGCGCTTTTACATGTTCAAGCTAGTAAATTTGAAATGAAGGAAACAAATATGTTCGTCAAATCCATATGAATTAAGTTTTACAGGGTGTCTCAAAAATGTTGGAGGTCCTTGAAAGGGGTGGTTCAGGGGGAGGGGGGGGGGGAAGGTGTGATTTAAAACAACTTTTTCCTTAGCGAAAATGTTGTCCGAGGTTTCGTTAAGAAAATATTAACCCTTTGCACTCGAGGCCTTTTTTTTCTGGTATCTGCCAGCAACTCGAGATTGTTTGTTAGCATTCTATGGCCATAAATTCTAAGCTATCCAGATTTGAGAATAAGGTCACCTTTACCTCCCCGACTATCATTTTATCGACACTTCGAGCTCCGAAGAAATTAAACCTAAAGAAACATTAGGTATTGTAGATGCTGCGTGAAACCTAATGGTGACTGAGAGTCACCTCTCGAGTGCAAAGGGTTATCAGAAAACTTATAAGCGCGTTAGTAGTGTATAAGAGTAGTGTCTCAACCTCCTCAACAGTACAAAGAGCAGCTTATTTTATCTACTATTACCATAGACTCTTTTGTTTTTGCAGTGTTACAGAAGAAGTTCCTCATTTCTGCAGTAAAACATCAGAAGTTCTTCTCCAGTATTCAAGCAGAAGTTTTTTATTTCTGCGATATAACAACAGAAGTCTCCCCCTTTAAGAATGAAAAGTTGAGAAGGCTCATCAAGATTGGTCGTGGGCTATGGTCAGTGGTTCGAGCAGTTCCGTTGAATTCCGTTGCGTATCGTGAGGCGAAGAGAGGAGAGGAATTGCGTAACCGATATAATTTAACACGACAGAAAATCGGTTGTGAAATGACCGCAACCGTTTCTTGGGTGGGTTTCTGGTACATATCAACATATCGCCTACGTGCTATCGGCAGCGTGTACGCCGCATACGCGATCAACTTTCTTTGGGAAAACTATTCAAAGACTTTCGAACGCTCAATTTATGTTTATCGTTTCATATCGTTCCCCATATTCGTTTAAGGCCGTGTCCAGCATTGATCGATCGATTTCTTTTCTTTAACCGATTTTCCTATTTTAGGGACTCGTTGCGTTCACTATACCTCTATTTGTTTTTTTTTTTTTTTTTTTAATTCCGTTACACTTTATTCCATTTCGTTTCATTGTTCCACTTTCATAATTCCATTTTATTACATTTTATTACATTTTATCCCATTTTGTTTCATTTTATTCCACTTAATTCCACTTTATATCATTTTACTCCATTTTGTTTCACTCTGCATAAAATGTATGCAATTCCAAACGTCGCGTGTGTAACAAAAAAAGCATTCAACACATAATATTTCGTTATTACTCGAGATTATCAAACAAAATAATTCACGAAATATTCTCGGAATAAAAGTATGTCGAATAAATTAAAAGAATTATTTTCGTTCAGATGAAAGTGCATTGCGTTACTCTTCGCCCAACCTGATCTTTGATTACGTAATTTCCCAGTTTTTATACAAATGCAATTGGCAACCAACGCATGCGACCATAAACACGCTTTTATTTACAGTAATTTCGTAATTTCAAACAAAATTATTTGTACGAACAATTAAGCATTCAAGACCCTGGGCATAAAATATTTCTGAAAAACATAAATGTTCAACCAGAAAACATAAATATGAATTATATTTACAATAAATACATCAATGAAATTAAAGTATATACGGTAAATGTATTGATGAAATTGAGATATTTACACTAAAAGATATTGATGAAATCAAAAAGAAAAAGAAAACATTAATGATACTTCCTCGCAACAAATCAACGAAATTAACATAATAAAGTACTCTTAAATACTAGTAAAAAAAAAGTATAATAATGCGAAACATCGTTATAATTGCTATGCTAATATAACGTTCCTTTCATTGCTCTTTCAAGCATAGCGAAGAATCTTTTCATAGAAATTAATGCTTCGTAAAAACCATTTACCATCTAATACATTTCCACAGTTACGCGCATCATAATTTCGCACTTCCTGGTTAATTCTCACCTCACTATTACATCTATAATTTTCGGTTTTCATTTCTTCAATATATTCAACATTCTTGCGGTTATATATTCATTTTTCTCACTGATAATTCTCGTATCAATCTTTGCAATAATTATTTCCTTGTACCACTTTCTTCTTGAATTTTCTAGTCTGCCAAACTCAATCTCTGTTTGGTAATAGAGATATATTTCTTTGTAAATTGTAGCATTTTCTTCGACGTTCGATTTATTTATTAGATATATTTCCTTATCGCGGGAAAGGAGGAAATCATTATATCATCTACATACTTTCATTTATATTATAACTTCCTTTAGTAGTTTCATCCCTAATTATTTTCCTTTATAAAAGTAATTTGTCACAATGGTAACTTTTTATTTATTTACAATTTTTAGGATCGTTTTATGCAAATATTTACAGTAAAAATATTAACGAAATGAAAGAGAAAAAAAACATTAATGATATTACTCTCCAAAAATTAAAGAAATTCGCATAACAAATTTACATAAAAATTTACCTATAAATATCGTTATCTCTGTAAATTATACAAATTATTTTCGTCTTTAAATTCTTGCCATCTCCAATGGTGAATTATTATTTTTATTGCATCATGGTTTTATTGTAAGTTGAATTTATTTCTTTTACAGATACTTTAATGTAAATACTATACATTTGTACATTATATAAATTATCTTGACCTTTAAATCGTTGCCATTCGCCATTGATGAGCTATTATTTTTATTGCATCGCGGTTTTATTGTAAGTTGAAAGTAACTGCGCAAAATTATCTAAATCGTACGAAATGAATCAAATTCAGTTCTCTATTCAGCGCACTATAATTTTCGCACGTTCTTGACTGTTGCAACATTTCACCTTGCAAAATTAATGATAGATAGTTAGTCTTAATTAGTGATGTGGCGATTTCTGACTGAAAATGTTTTCTACGACATTAGAAAGGTTGAATTACAAAATTAACAGAAATAATAAGAATGCTAATAAACAATCTCATTTCATAGAACCAACGTAAAAATTAATTACCAATTTTCTCTAATAAGCCATAATTTCTTTTGATATTTTTAAATTACTCGTAAGCACTTTTAAACACTTACTGTAATTAAATTGTAAATAACAGAAATAATAACAATCTTATTTAATGAAACCGACATAGAAAATAAGTATTTGTTTTTTTTTAAAGCTATATTCTTTCTTTTTTTTAAATTATATGCAAAGTAATATTTTGCTGAATGTTATTCCTCTACAATTGTTACAATTATACTTATAATGTGTTAAAAGAAGAATAATAAGGAAAATTTTATGGCTAGTAAACTTCGTATGTATAGATAAATTGTAACGGCCATCAGATTCAAAACTTATAATGAGTAAATATTTTTACCTAAAGTTACAAACAAAAATATACATAATAAATAAATACCAAGCTCTTGAATATAAAGGCGCAGAATTAATTTCTGCATCTAATATTACACATTTACCAAAACCAAGATTGATACATTAAAAAATGATGTTAATTAATAAATTCTTATAATGCATTTATTAATAATTGTTTACTTATTTAGGCTTTGAAGAAAACCAACGAACAACATTTGTAACAGTTTGCATCCATAAAAGTGACATTTATAGACTCTTACCAGAAAGTCTGAGACATTCATTTAAAATTCTAAAAAGAACGGAATGATTTGGTGCTAAAGTTTCGTTTATGAAGGCGTTAGAATCGACACGGTTCTAGGGAAGAAATTTCTAAGCAACAGATTCAGAGCGTAAAATTAAGCTAGGCGCTGAATATTATCATGCATTATCGCGGTGAATAATACTTCCAACTCGATTTCTTTTGGCTCCACCTTTCGATAAAACAAAGCTCTACATTGGATCAATCTTCGGAGTATTTAATTTATTATCAACATAGAGACCTCTCGTGTTGGACTTCGTCTTATTTTTAAACCATTGAAACTAGTCAACAAATAATTTTACCATACATTTTTATTCGTACTTTAGACTGTTCATAATTACAGATAAATTCGTTTGATAATCGATACTGTAAAAATAAAGAAAGAAAATGTGTCTAAAAAAAGTATTACTAGAACATTTTTATTGTATTATTATATTTTATTATATTATGATAGTGTATATAATAATAAATATATATAATATATTGTACACCAACATTTTTGATTTGTAGAATGAAATCATTTTGGTAATATAATGTAAATTAATTTCAGGCTTCAAATTATATTTATGTTTTAAATTCTGAAGGTTTATAGTTTAATTAACATAAAATCTTAAGTATCGTGCCTTGAAAAAGGGAATGAATTGTAAGTGTATTTATAAAGATTAAAATTAGTTCGATATTAAAATTGTTAATATTCACAAAATTTTAAATTTCAAATTTGAAGAGACGCTGTAATATGTTAAAGACTTAGTACATTTAGAATGATAATAACGAAAATAGTATTAATAATATTAGAATAATTATATACAAATATTTTAGTACCTTGCTATTACTTACACTTTTTTTTTTTATTTTTTTTTATTAAAATGATATTTTTATTTCTCAGAGTGATCTGATACAAGAGTGTTTAAAACGTAAATCTATCGAATGATATCAAAAGATGTCCCACGAGGAATGTCGTTCAATTTTAAATTTTATTTAGTTTTTATTTCAAGTGAGTACGTTAATTTCAAAGAAACTTTGAAAGCATATAGAATGCTGACAAATAATAAACACATATTTTCTTATTAATATATATGAATTATCAGGGACTAAAAACTACCCACAAATATGTTCATAAAATTTAGTTAAACTTAGTCAACGACGAAAACAAACCTTCAAGATCTTGAAAATAAATAATTTATTGAACTTAGAAGATTTGTAGAATTTATAATGCACAATGATAAGTGAAACTCAAGGGTGCCATTCTATTTGTTACGAAACTTGGAAGATATCCACAAACATCCAACTAAAAACACAAGCTACCCAACATTACAAAATTCCTGCTTCGAGGATAGTCAGATATGTCGACTATAAAATCCACGATATCTCGCTTAATATCGCTTCCACCCCAAACGCACTACTAACGAAATTGATTGAAAATCAAATTTAGGAAATCTTTCGTCCCATACAAGTTTTCGATACGATCGATGATAACCGAGATTACGAGCATATTAGTTGAAACGATATACTGCCGGCACGAGAGACTTGAACGCGTGGTAAGAGCGCGTCTCCGAGCCTAATTAGGCGCCTTGTTTGAATCGATGTCACAGTAAACGGTGGAGAAAGACTCACCAGATAGACCAACATGCTCTTTCGTTGTATTTCGCGGCTACTGGAAGGTTACGAAGCCGAATTGTGGACGTCGCAAGGAGAACGTCTTTCACTGGCGATCTTTCACTGTTATGTCGGCTGGATCGACGCTTTCGGACTTTTATATGGGACGATAGAGGGGAAAAGGAGCATCCTCGATCTTCTTTCTTCGCCTGTTCAATCATCGATCGGTCGATCCTCGTCCACAGGACTACGTAACCCTGATCTTATTACGATTAACGGCGTCCATTGCTTTTTCGCCTTGATGGAAAGCGAAATTTACGCTGAGAGAATTTATTCTTCACTTTATTTATTTTTTATTCTAGTTAAGGGGGACACGTTCCGTTTTCTATGTAACATTTGACATCTTTCGGTGGTACATGTTTCTCAGCTATGCTTTATCGAAACGTACCAAACTTTTTTTTTAGGTTGTTTCACAAAGTCTAAACTACAAAACAGCGGTGAGTTTATTTCAAAAAACATTCTTAATAAAAAAAAAGACAACAGAACGACTTTGAAAAAGAAGTTTGTTGCGTGTTTTATTCATCCTCTTTTTATTTTTTATTTCGTTAACTAAATACAAATTGGACAATCCGCCACCGCTGTTATCTAGATAAGGCGATTCTGCGTAGGTAAAATGTAGCCTGAGTAATTGGTACCGAAAGACCATAAATTACGATTTTTCAGAAAACGCAAAAAACGAAAACAAGGCGTTCTTTTTTCTTATCTTTATTTTCTATTTGTCTTTGGGCCCCTCCAACACCAATAGAAGAAATACCAATTATTTATCTATTTAGTACTGTCAGTGATTTCAGTCTAAAAATAATAAACAAAAGCATTGTACTAATATCAAAAAACATGTGAAAATTTTTGTTTTAAAAATTTTTTTGCCATTTCTAACTATCGAATAATTATAAAATTACCATCAATAGATCCGGAAAAGGCTAAATTTTAATAAAAAAAAATGTTCAAAAATCGTTTTTCTTTTCAAAGAATTTTGAAACTGTCTTTAGAGTTGAGATTTCATAAATGGACCGAATCGAAAGTTAAAAACGCCGGTTATAACTTACTTCTTCAGAAAGTAGATGAAATATGTACAGTAGTGCGAAATCAAATTATTATTGAAGAGCGGAAATCAGAATAATCAACTTACAGTGGAATCATTTATTACTTGAATAACTGTTATAAGAACTTTAAAAATTGTATTTTCTCTCGTATATCAAAATGGTAACAGAGTGTTTTCAATATAGAATTCTTCTATAGCTATTTACTCGCTTAATTTTCATTTATTATCGAAGAAGAAAAATTCTTTCCAATGGTACTTCACTCGCTCAAATAATATTTATTTATTTATCCAAAGAAAATATTACATAGACATGTATATATGTAATAAACACAGGGACAGTCTAGCTGCTTATGAATGGTTCTGATTAATTAAAAACAACTCGAATATAACCTAAAGCTAGACTTAAAATTAATTTGACTAATTGATTTTATGTATTCTGTGATAGTTGATGGTAATTCATTTCTGGCAAAATTTAATTCGTTACAGATTCGGTGCGAGCAAGATTAACGATATAATAAACTTATATAATGAATTCTTATTTATGCTTAAAGAGTATATAATTAATTTTATTCTTCCAAACAATTATACATTTAATTCTCAATTTTCAACTATTGGATTTCATCCGTATTTTAAATTTCTTTTTTTTTTTTCATAGTTTCTTCAGTGTATTCTATAGTTTCAAATACAGATATTGTTTCTCTCATATTAATTATATTATCGCTAGTGTATCCAATAATTTGTAACTCTCGGTTCAAGGTTAGCATTACGTTGCAAGAATGGTGAAATGTGTGTGGACTGCATAAAGAGCTCTGAATAATAATCAACTCTGAAGAGATTACTTTCACGAAACCATGAAAGGAATTTTATACATTTTGTGTTACAAATTTAGGCATTCCAACGTATGTAGATTTGGAGTGAAAGAGAAAAGAAAGCTATTTTATATCTGTGACGTTGTTCACGATGGCAAAGAAAAGAACCCAAAATTATAATAAACAAGATACGCTAAGCGTAAAAGAACAGATATCGTAACCGATATACTGTAATAAATATATACAGAAATCTTACAAAAAAAAAAATATCTGCAATCTATGTCGCTCATTATAATACGCCCATCGACGAAAGCATGCAGCGACGAAAACACGACACTGACGCTTCGTGGACCCCACGTCCATTCTTCTTTTATGTTTGTCGTGGCAATGAAGCGTACAGTAAGCGTAAAGTAATTCATACGTGCCGATGCAGCAACGCCTCTGTGTGCAGTGAGTCTTAAATCTACTTTTTTTATTTTAAACTCTACTTTTTTGATTTTAAACTCCAATGAAGGGGTTTATATTAGAATTAACGACCTTCTATTATAGATCAATGAATTTGTCTACGCAAATGCTACAATACTATGGATACAAATATCTAAAGTTCTATTTTCAAAAATTATTTCGTTCGTTAAATCTCCCTTACCAATTCATTTACAAAAAAATTGTTTACACCTCGTAATTTGCTCCTCTGTACCACCATAACTTTTGTAAAAATATTTTTTCGATAGCTCCATCCTCCTACGAGATATTGAACCCTCCCATTACACAAACTGATCAACTCCGAACAAATAAAACTATTCCACAATAAATTACGAACAAAAGTAGTTGATATCAACGTTACGTATAAACATTATTTCTACAATTTTAAAATTACTCCAGAATGAAAGTAGCGTATGAAGCGCGAAATAAATAAAATTTGCCATTGAATTTTCGTAGAAAAATTATGTCAACTATTTTCTCTTACGTGTATGAAAAATTGATTAGATAAAAGTTGTGATTATTAAAAGCGATACAATTTGGTACGTTCTTAATTGATATCGGGAAAGTTTCTTTTTTTTTTTTTTCGCTAACGTTGCCAACTGTCTTCGTTTCGATATTATCATGACGGTTCGCCGAGGTCCAACAATTTATGCTCGGTGCGATTTATTCTGAATTTTAAATCAAACGTTGGCAGTCACTGAATTCTGTGCCACAACGTATCCTTCCAAATGTGGAAAGGTATGTTGTAGTAACACGGTATTATCATTCTACCGGCATAGTAAATTTAACAGATATGCTAATTTATCGAGTGGTACCCTATCAACGATGCATTTTTTAAACCCTTGTGCTGCAATTTGTAGCAATATATCAACGATTGCAATATGTATAATTGCTAATACAAAGATCTTTATTTAAAACTGGTATAACGTAAAAGTTCAAGATAATTGAATTTAATACGCGAAATAAAAATATGATACGATATCATAAATAGAAAATGTGATATACACATTTAAAGGAATGAAGATAATTTATATTGAAAACGTCACTTAGGAAACATATTCAATGGGTGGACGTCGATTTTGTTTAAATTTACGTGGGAGGTAGTTCTCAATAAAAATATTTGCAATCGTCCATATTGAACGGATGAAAACAGCTCCTAAAATGAGTGGTGTAAACCACGCTTTTTTAAACAACTTGAAAACTAGAGGAGCTAGGACAAAATTAATTTTTTTTAGATTATGCGTTTTTCAACGAGAAAGTTTAAGACTTGGAAGGTTCATACCAGTTCGTACTTAAACGTATCGAAACGACCTATAAGTACATCTGTTTAAATTAGAGTTACAAATCACTGAATACAAAGGCAAGGAATTAATGTCTACGTAGCAAGAAATGCGAATAAATGAAACGAATAAAAATCAATAAAAAAAACGTGACCGATATTAATACAGCGTTGCATCGAGCACCAACCAGGTAAGTTAAAATTCGCGTGCAGCAGTTAAAGGCCCCAAGGGAAGTCACGTTAAAACGAAACACCGCCGTCGCTATTATCGCTCGGGGATTACACGAAATCTCGATTACATCAAAGCTTGTTAGGTAATCGGTGCGGATGCGCCACCGAGAAATTCTCGCGAAGGTTTCGTTTGTTCTGAGTCACGATCGAGTCGTACGAATGACTCGTTCGTACGGATTCAACGATTTGGATCCTGGTAAGGTTACGAGAGGGACGTCCTTGATATCGGTCTGAATTCTTCCGGACGCATTCAGGCATTTTCACCCGTAACGTATATCCAGAGCCGGGAGACGGGTAAAATGAAGACGAGCGAAAGTGTGCCCGGTAAGGTGGCCCTCACAGTGAAAGTCAAACTAATTACGAGACAGGCACGGGCACGTAAGATGTTCGGAGAGCTAGCGTTGCAAAACAATCCTCTTCGCTACGAATATTAACCCGGAACACCTGCCGCTTTCCACTGGCCGAGCGAATACCTTCCCGTCCGTACTCACGACATGGCGATAAGCGATGTCCTAAAATTGGCTCGCGTTCGTCTTTTGCGACCGTACCGACTGCTACCCGAAATCACGGATACGTTTCCTATACCACGATCGCTAACGCAGTCTCGATACGTCGCCTCAAGAATTACGTACAATAGAAAGGTAAAAACCTTAGGCTTCGAATAAATCTGAAGTTTGCCGATGTGTTTGTCTCGTTTCCTTCTTTGGAAAATATTCAAAACTTATTCCAGCTCTTCCAATATCATGTTCTTATAATATCAAAAGTAAAATTCGAGCCAAATTCGATTGAAGCCACCTCCTCGTTCGTCATGATCTCCTCATACAAAACGTAAGTTTCAAGCAAAAAATAAAAATTATGATACCAACTCGCACATTACGTTCTCCTGATACAAGAGGTAAGTATCGATATTTTATTAAAAGTTATGCTACTTCTTTGAGTATCATGTCCTCCCGATACTGAAATGTAACATTTCCTCAGAATTTCGATTCGTACCATATATTCCTCGTGCCACCTCTTCGCACAGGAGCACATGAACGAAACGTACAGAAAATTAGCCCCTTGCATTAGGCAACCTGTACTAACAGATATGTCGGACCGGTTACCTGATCGTAGGCGCAAACGTGCCAACTCTTCGCACATGATGTGCTC
>NW_026533254.1:8045281-8149268 GCF_026225885.1 Hylaeus anthracinus
TAAGGAAAAAGTTGTTTCAAATCACCCACCGAACCACCCTTTTCAAGAACAACATTTCTTTCAACATTTTTGGGACACCCTGTATATTTTCATGTTTTATATTGAAATGTGCGTCTTAAATACGTCGTTTGTTTGACGATATAGAACATACCGAAGGAAAACCGGAAGATGAAGCAGAAAAAAAATCTGACGAAGTCGTTGATGTTGAATCGGCCAGGTGAAGTAACAACAATTTTTGTTTAAATTATTTCTCATATTTCTCATCTCCACTTCTTTCTAGCCTCGCCATTCCCTTATTCCTTTTTTTTTTGTCGAAGTTATGGTATGGCAAAGATAGAGCAATGAAAGATAGAAAAGAAGAGTTTTAATTAAAAGTTTATTCTAACTATTATTCGATAATTTTCGATTAATGACTGTATAGGTTAGACGAAGAGGCTGAAGATGCAGAATCGCCGGATGAACAAGAGGAAACGGTTGAAGAGGAAGAAGAGATCGACGAAGAGATATTAGCAATGCGGCGCGCGAAATGGCAACCTTACCTTTCCTACGTTGACAATTTAGTTTCCAAAGGCCTCATTCAAGCAGTCTCCACAAGGTTGACGAGTGTATTTTACGCACCAATGTTGACCCTTTGCACTCGAGGCCTTTGTTTCTGGTATCTACTAGCAACTCGAGACGCTTATTTAGTATTCTATTGTCACGAGTACTAAGCTTAATCAGGTCACCTTTACCTTGTCGACAACCATTTTATCGACACTTCAAGTTCCAAGAAATTAAACCTAAACAAATATTATTGTTGGCCGATTTGCTGCGTCAAACCTAGTGGTTACCGAGAGTCACCTCTCGAGTGCAAAGGGTTAATTGTAATTTTGTATAACACTAATAACTAATATTAACAAGGTGTAAAACTTCATTCATCATTTATCTATATGTACTTTCTCTATGTAAAATAAATTTTTCATCATTTTTACAGTATTTGTTACATATTGGATGAAACCGACCTCGATAGCACTCAATACCCATTGTTCGAAATACAACTGTGCTTAGGGGTAAATATATTAGCCACATATACAAATCCTACCTGTCTGTTTTGTTTTCTTAACTACCCTAACTCTGATACCTTTTCTGTTTCTTTTCTTTCTTTTTTTTTTTTGTAATGCTGAAAGAATCCTAGTGTCATTTTTCGACCATCAGTGGACATGGACGATCCAGATGGCTTCTATCTTTTCTTTGAAGAACTGTTACTTAGTATGATGAAGATGGGCACCCTTATCCCACGCGTTGATACAGAGCTTGCCGAAGAACATGAACATTACGCAGTATGTTACCTCAACTCTTAGTACGACATTTTTAACACACCATTTTTTAAACAGAAAGTCGGTTAAAGTGTTAAAAAAATCGAAACTTTCACGACCAGAGCTTTCGTACATATCTATTCATTAAATTTCCCTCGGACTTAAGGAAAGATATGTTCTTCAAATTTGTTTAAAATATTGACCATGTAATAAGAATAATATAATCTATGACTGTTCAAATTTTCAAAGTGCCCGACGGTTTCAGAGGGGAGATATTTATTTTCAAAGTTTTCATTTTCGACACGTAATCTCTATACGAAGACTTCACCGAAGTTATATTTTATTTCATAGCGGTGAAAATCTACTTAGAGTTTGCTTTAAAAGTTAATATTTTAAGCAAAACCAACGGGGACGTCTTGTAAAAGAAAATGGCGATACACGACGGTTTTGGAAACGAGATATTAATTTTCAAAGAATTTATCTTTAAAGTGGTACATTGCAGATTATTAATTCATCACATTGCATAAAGATATTTGGCTTGTGGAAAGTTAAGGAATTATTAATTTTAATATTTTTCATTCGAACAGTAAAAGAATTCTTACGTTTCTTTTCAAAAGGCCGATCTCGCAGACGAAGATGGCATCGTGTTTATGTTAGAAGAAATTTGCAACAGAGTGAAACTTGGTTTAATAGAAGCAAAGGAGCATGCCCAGGTGAGACAACACTATCCAGTTTAATTCTAAAAAGTAAAAAGGTTCAATCATATTAATTCAATATTGATACATTTAAAAAATTAGAATATTATTTGAATCGATTACATTTTTAAACATTACAATATCGATTTTTATTTGAATGGATAAAACGCTCATGTTTCAAAAAATAAGTTCATAGATATTCGTCGTGGATATTCGAAAATACATATATTTTTTAACAGAATAAGGAAAAATGTGCGTGGATTCGAATCTCATCCCAACAATATTTAAAAAATTATTGTAAATATCAATCAAGAAATATAGCCATCAGAAATCAAACAATTTTTTAAAACATTTGTGGCGAATAAAATGTTTATGCTTTCCATGTTTTTACGATAAATATCAGCTCAAATTTATGGCCCCACATTGTGTAAATATAATTACACCTATCACTTAAATACAACTTGTGCTTTTAAAAGGTCCTTGATTTTTGTAAACAAAGAAATGTGATGTTACTACATCCATCACATTGAAATTTAAAGACAGGAAACATTAAAATATCATTGATTATAAGAATTATTTCTTAGATATACGAAGCCTTTTCCTGGTTGTGGTCAGATAACAAGCAGGAATACTTGGACTTCTTCCTTCGATTTTCTAAATATGTAAGCCCCGAAGAAAGACAGATGATGAAGGAACATCCAGATTATATCCCAGAAAATATGGAACTGAAAGCACCAGACTTATCGGACTTCAAACGGGAAATTGATTATTTTATGGATCTATATGAGAAATGCAATCAAATACCGAACGAGCAAATCATTTGCCGTTGGCTGAGGATCGATGTGAAACCCTTTAAACAAACTCTTCTGAATATAATATGCAAGTGGGCTAACTTGTTGAAGGAACATTTGGTCCAGCGAATCACTACACAGTAATTTCATTATGCTCTCAAATACTCAAATACTACAGTATTGCCTCGAAATAAGCAACTCGGTCGTGACCGGCGCGTTGCTTATTTCGAGGGAGGTATGCTAATCGGCTTGACTTTGTTCTTGAGTTGCTTATTTCGAGACAATACTGTACTTTCAAATAAATTTCAGGAATAGACAGATTTTAAGTTTTATATTAATGGTTTTTAATAAGTCCTCGATAAAAGTCACTAAATTAATAACGTTACGTTAATGTCACGACCTCGTTCAGATCATCATTACTAACTTAAATTGAATCATTTTAGAGAAACTCTCGATCTACATATAATTAAATTTTATAATTGTAAAATTCACTTTTATCTTATTCAAAAATTTGCATTTGTCACAGACTGAAGGATTTAGCAGAGTTTATACAAGCAGCAATGGATAATTTTTCAAATACCATACACGAAGATGATTACGAAGCATTACTAGAGACTATTTATTACTTGAAAGAAATCAGAGATCGGCACTTTGAAATCGAAGACATGTTCGACCCCATAAAGGTAAAGTAACGATTAAGATGATACAGTAGTCACCACCGAGTCCCATAATTTAACATTTACTTGTCCAATGTTATGACGTTGAATGTAAATTAGCATCTACAGTGTCGGTATACAGAATTTTTCTTCGCCATCTAGTATCAAGACTCAGTTTAAAATTAGTTTTATATTAAGACAGAGATTTTCTTAGAAACAATTTGCTACATACGTAGCCTTTTAAACAACACTAGTTAATACAAAAAAAATATTACTTTTTCGATATTAAAAATTAGGTGATTCTTGTATTTATGTACTTAAATAAATATAGTAGTATAGTAGTAATATAGTAGCATTTGCAATTGATTTTCCAGAAAACAGTAGAACTTCTGCAACATTATCAAGTAACTCTATCTCCGAAAATTTTCGAATGGTTAACCGAATTACCCGATCGTTGGGAAACGTTGAAGAAAGTAGCTGCTCAAATAAAACAAGTCGTTCAACCTCTAATGACTCGTCAAATTGAACTTCTAAAAAAAAGACTAAGTTATTATGATTTTAAGCAGCAACGTTTCTTGGATGAATTTCATAAGGATGACGTCTTCGAGTAAATTCGCAATAATAATAATAATAATATTTCTCATAAAATAGTGAACAAATTTCTATCAGGACTTGAGATACTACCTTTTGCAATTACTTAGATGATTTTCGCGAATAGCTATCAAATAAAACGAAGATATAGCAAATTTTGCCTAAAATATTTTTATATAAACTCTAAATGAATTCTTTCTTCTATAATAACATGTTTTAAAGGTGTTTATCTCTTGTTAAAGATATTTCTTTTAATTATTTACAGTACCGATTGCACGAATCCTTACGAGAAATTGAACAAAATACACGAAGAAGTTTTGAAATTCTTAAAGGAGGAGGAAGATTTACAAGATCAGACTGTAATATTCGAACAGGAAATGCCTGAGTTTAGGGTCAACAAACTAATAAGAAAAGAGATACAACTTTTGAAGACTGTATGGGATTACGTGGGCGTGATCAACACCAGTCTGAACGAATGGAAGACTACCGTATGGAAGAAAATCGACGTTGAATGGATGGATCAAGAATGCAAGAAGCTTCTACGGGAATTGAGGCGTGAGAAATATTTCTTCACTTTCAGTTTATTCTTCTAACAATTATTTTTGTCTGATAACTTAATTTCCTGTTGCATACGAAGTGCAATAAAAATATTGGCCGGAAGTTACTATTATCTAAACATATACAGGGTGTCCCAAAACTCGGGAAGGAGCCGGAAATGGGGGGTAGCTGAGACGATTTTGAACAACAATTTCCTTTGCAAAAATGTCGGATGGGGCTTCGTTAAGGAGATATTAAGCGAAAACCCCGACCAATCAGAGCGCGCGTAGACCGTTCGAGCGGCCGCGGTAGCGTAGGCTATGCGCTGACGGCCGCGCTTGTACGCGAACAAGTGACTCGACGTGCATCGAAGGACATTGACGCTGCCGCCTAGCACGTAGCCTTCGCTACTGCGGCCGCTCGAACGGTCTACGCGCGCTCTGATTGGTCGGGGTTTTCTCTTAATATTTCCTTAACGAAGCCCCATCCGACATTTTTGCAAAGGAAATTGTTGTTCAGAATCGTCTCAGCTACCCCCCATTTCCGGCTCCTCCCCGAGTTTTGGGACACCCTGTACAGTATTAACAGTTCCACCGAGGAATACTTTATTCTTGTAGGAGTAAGGCACGGGGACTCCTTATTGTTGGGTATGGGAGGCGCGGACACTACATTCTTTTATTATTTTTTCTCGTCGATACTTCCAAATAGTTTTTGTGAAACTTTGATTTCCTTTTGCAAAATTGAATCTACATGCCATTTATTTTTGCAGAACTGGACAAGGATGCACGTTCTTGGACAGTGTACACGGACGTCGAAGCCCAAGTGAGGAACATGATGGCGTCGTTAAGGGCTGTATCAGAACTGCAAAACCCAGCGATAAGGGACAGGCATTGGCGAGAATTAATGGCTGAAACGCGGGTAATTAATTTAAGAACTAGCTCCATACTTTTTCTGTCCACGTAAAATTAACTTCCATGTAATTGCTATTAAATTAAATGACGGTATACAAAATTTTACTAAAAATATTTTTAGATCCTAGATGAATTCTTTCTTCAATAATAATATATTTTAAGAGTGTTTATCTTTGTGTCACAAAGTTCAGGGTTCAATTTATGTCAGTACTTGGTTGATTAGGCCATTTTTTAGGTCCTTGAATTTAATAGTAACTCGTATAACTTTATTAACTCTTTGACTGCGAAGGGCGTATACATACACCCTCGAAAAATGGGTTCAGAGAAATGTTTGTATTCGTTAAATCAATTTTTCAAAAATATCAGCTTATAGGGGATGATGAGAGGAAACTTTTCTATATTCACGGTTTATTCATAGGAGGCTTAATTTCGAAAATAAAAATTGAAAAGATAAAAGTTCATTGCAAAGATTGAATGTCAGGACAAAGGTCCTAAAGGTTGTAAGTTTTCAATTTTTATCTCAGAAACTAAACGTCGTATGAATAAACTGTAAATATAAAAAAGTTTCGTTTTGTCATTCTCTATAAGGTGATATTTTTTTTAAATTTCGATTGTTCGACTCTTGTTTTTTGTTCTTTAAGACAACAGCAACGGGATCAGGCCACTACGAGATCTCAGGAAAAAGGTTTTCTAAGTTCTTAATTTTTATTTTTCAAACTAAACGTCCTATGAATAAACTGTAAATATAAAAAAGTTTCGTTTTATTATTCCCTATACGTTGATAATTTTTTAAAATTCACACCTCTGCGCCTCTTAGAATTGCCAGCAAAAATCGTCCCGCGGTCAAAGGGTTAAAATTTGCACTTGACTATGGATTACGTTTCGTGGTAGGTGGCGTTTAGCATGACCGATAACACCACACTGGATGATTTGTTGAAATTACAACTACATAAATACGAAGAAGAAGTTAAGAATATCGTGGCCAAGTCAGTGAAAGAGATGGCAATGGAAAAAGTGCTGAAGGAGCTTCACGATACTTGGAGCAGTCTCGAATTTCAGAAGGAGCCTCACGAACGTACAAAACTAAGCGTTCTTAAAATCGACGAGGAAACTATCGAAATCCTCGAAGACAATCAAGTACGACAAGTTCTTCTGTTCTCCTTATCTGAAAATACAAAAAAAAAAAAAAAAAAAATGTTAAGAAACTATACAATTTTTACCATACAATGAACCTTAAAAAATTTAAGACGAATTCATTAATTCGCGACTGTTTTCAGAACAATGTAAATAAATATTAACTTTAATTTTCTTTTCATTGAAGACGCTATCAGCTTAAGTTAATTCAAGTTTGTCATTTAAAAGTTGTAATTATTTTATTCGTCTTTAATTATTTATTTGTTGTTTGATCGGTGACAGGTGCAACTGCAGAATATGTTGAGTTCGAAATACGTCGGATACTTCCTTCAGGATGTTCTTGATTGGCAAAAAAAATTAAGTACCGCAGACTCGGTGATCAACGCCTGGTTCGAAGTTCAACGAGCGTGGATACATCTTGAAAGTATTTTTATTGGCTCGGAAGACATCAGAAGTCAACTTCCGGAAGATTCGAAGCGATTTGAAAAAATTGACAGAGACTTTAAAGTACTCTTTCCCATTGTCATCTTAATTTAATCTCATTTCTTGGCGGAAAATGTCATTTTTTAGTTACTTTAACTCAAAAGTGACACAATTCTCTGACAGTACGCGTTGAAATAATTTGACAATATTATATACAAAATGTTTAAGGATAACATATTTTTTAAAGATTATTTTTTAAACATGTTTTTTAAGGAAATACCTTGAGAAGTATTTTTTTTGTATTGTGTTTTGTGTTGTTTTGTTTACTATCGTATATAAAAAGAAACTACTAAACTTATTAAATTTATATTTGTAAGGAATTGCTAAGAGAGGTATTGAGCAATTTAAACATCGTCAAGTCAACCAATCGTCCAAAGCTTCTAGAAAAGTTGGAGGAGCTGCAAGTTCAGTTGAATATTTGCGAGAAAGCTCTAGCAGATTACCTGGAAACAAAAAGATTAATTTATCCGAGATTTTACTTCGTATCTGCAGCTGATCTACTGGATATTTTAAGCAACGGTTAGGAAATATCAATAGTACCTCGTTTACCTCTCGACAGATTTAATAATTTGTTTAATCACGCCGAAAAATATGTTCTTGCGAAAACTCGTTGCTTCCCGTAAAACTCTCTTAACTCGTTCTGAAACAAAACAAAAGAAAATATTAATCCTCGTTCAAAACTATTCTCGTTTTTATAACTTTAACGAAGGCAAATTGTGACAATTTGATTAATTATTTCACAAGGTAATAATCCGGAGTTGGTTTGCAAACACTTGTCGAAATTGTATGATTCTATCGCGAACTTGGAATGGAAATCAAATGGCGATAAACGTACGAAAATTGCGATTACCATGATTGCGAAGGACGGTGAACACATGCCAATTCACGGATCTTGTGATTGCAGTGGGAAGGTAATTTCTTATAGCGAAATGAAAAAACACAGAGTATCCAAATTTTTACTATATATTCATTCAGCCTTTAACTTGAATTTTTTTAAGCAAAACCATAATGTGGATCGCGAGATTTATCGCTCGTATGTAAAAAAAGGGTAGGTGAACGGCGTCCATGATTCCGGCAGACTGGCTAATTTCAAATAAAAAAAACAAATTGCATGTTAATCTGTAGATGGATGGCTATCGCCGGAACTAGAATCTTTTAAAAATCTTGAAAATTCAATTTTTTATATGCTTTTCGCGACTACTTTTTTATTTAAAAAAAAAAAAAAAAAAAAAAAAAACGGTTCGATATTTTTCAAAAATCCTGGTTCGAGCGATAGCCATCCACCTACAGATTAACATGCAATTTGTTATTTTTATTTCAGATTAGCCAGTCTGCCGGAATCATGCACGGCGTTCACCTACCTTTTTTTTTACATGAGTGGATAAATCTCGTGATCCACATTATATTTTAATTGTAGAATATATTGAACATACATTACATATATTTCTTGTATAGTTTCTTTATTACCGTGCCTCGTAAATCCATAAATCCTCACTCTATAAATAAATGTAGCAATGATAGTACCTTAGGATTTCATTAAATAAGTAAACGTTTGATAAATCAGGTGGAAAACTGGTTGAACAATGTGACAGACGCAATGAAAAGAACAGTGAGGAATCTTATATCTCATGCAGTAGCCACATACGAAGAGAAACCAAGGGAACAATGGATCTTTGATCACGCAGCCCAACCAGCCCTCTGTGGAAGTCAAATTTGGTGGACAACGGAAGTGAACATGGCCTTCATGAGACTCGAGGAAGGATTCGAGAATGCGTTTAAAGATTATCAGCGGAAACAGATCCATCAGTTGACCGTTCTGATCGCTATACTGTGCGGGGATCTGAATGAAGGGGACAGGAGGAAGATCATGACAATCTGCACGATCGATGTGCATGCCAGAGATGTTGTTGCCAAAATGATAGCAATGAAAGCTGAAAATTCTTCCAGCTTTCAATGGCAATCACAACTGAGACACAGGTGAAGGCATTCTTATCTTATATTGGTCTTTTTTTTTATTCTAATATTATGAAAGATCTTTCAACAAGAATTTTCTGACTTTGTTTTTTTTAACCAGGTCCTCTTTTATTTTGTACCAGTTTCGTGGCAATTTTCATGATCTTTTCTGCGATCAAAGTAACTGACAGAAATCAGTTTATTTATACATGTATATATTTATAAGATTCTGTTGAAATTGGTATTTCAACAGGAATTGACAGAATAACAGAACTGGCAACAAAATAACTAAATAATAAATAATAGTAATAATAATATAGTTAAGTCTTTAACAGAATTTGATGCTTTTCTTTTGGTCAACAACATTAGAATATGAGTCGAAGCTTTCAGTGTTAACAAACATTTTGAATAAAATGATTTACAGATGGGACGACAAAGTTCACGATTGTTTCGCTGATATTTGCGATGCATACTTCAGATACAATCACGAATACTTAGGGAACGTACCACGATTGGTTATAACACCTTTAACAGACAGATGTTACATCACTTTAACGCAATCTTTGCATCTTGTAATGGGCGGGGCACCTGCTGGACCTGCGGGAACAGGCAAAACAGAAACTACAAAAGACTTAGGGAGAGCATTAGGCCAAATGGTTTACGTGTTCAATTGTTCAGAGCAGATGGACTACAAGGTAAAACAAATAAAAAATTAAAAAATATAAAAAAAAAAATAAATTATTTCAAATAGTTATTTCTGATTTTCATTTCAACGAAAATTTGCCGAGATCTGGTACAGTATACATGATCACAGCTCGTATAAAATACAAGGATAATTATATCATACGAAATCGATGAAGTTTGGAAGATAACCACGTGTTTATATATTTCTATTTAGTCTTGTGGAAATATTTACAAAGGCCTCGCTCAAGTGGGAGCATGGGGTTGTTTCGACGAGTTCAACCGAATTTCGGTGGAGGTACTTTCTGTGGTTGCTGTACAAGTGAAATCGGTTCTAGATGGAATCAAAAGTGGTAGACCAACATTTTCATTCTTCGGGGAAGAACTAAATCTCGTTGTAACAGTCGGAATGTTTATCACTATGAATCCTGGATACGCTGGAAGAACCGAGTTGCCGGAAAATTTGAAAACTTTGTTTCGGTAAAATTGAATATTTGCAAATGTTTATTTCGAGCAAGCGAGAAATAAGAGTATGTATTTTCAAAATGACTGGTGGTTGATTTTTACATACACATCCGTCGAGCTTATCTTATAGAAACGTCTTATAGAAAAAAACTTTTTCCAAATTGCTTTTGAAGACCCTGCGCGATGGTAGTCCCAGATTTTGACTTGATCTGTGAAATAATGCTGGTAGCCGAAGGTTTTCAAGAGGCCAGACTGTTGGCTAGGAAATTTATAACCCTTTACCAGCTCTGCCGTGAGCTTTTGTCGAAGCAAGATCACTATGACTGGGGTCTGAGAGCAATAAAATCGGTTTTGGTCGTCGCTGGAAAATTGAAGAGGGACGATCCTCAAAGGCCCGAGGATCAAGTATTAATGAGAGCCCTTAGAGACTTCAATGTCCCAAAAATAGTTACCGATGATGTACCTGTTTTTATGGGACTCATCGGTAAATATACTGTTATATTTTGTGTCGTTATTGCTTTGTTTCAGGGGTAACACCACTCTAGAGGCAGAGATGGGGGTATTCATATTTATAAATATGAATATGAATAAATTCACACCACGCGGATTTGTGAATATAAATCTGAATAAACTTATGAATAAAAATGTGAATAACGAGTTATTCACGAATAAAAATGTGAATAAATTTATTCATATTCATATATTTATTCATATATTCATATTCATATATTTATGAATATGAATACCCCAATCTCTGTCTAGAGGCTGAACAAATTTTGTTTAAACTTCAATATGTGTTAAATAAACCCTGTAAAAAGAAATCCTATTCATTTTCCGATACTCTCAAAATTAATGATCAAAGTTAGGCCTTCTTTTCAGCCTTTAGAGTAGTGTTATCACTTAAGCTCTCCTTTAAATTTTCCTTTATTATATTCTTTAACCGACTTCGAAAAGGAGGAGGTTACTCAATTCGACATGTATATATATATATTTTTTTTTTTTATAAATATCTTATTACTGCAATGTCCAGTTTATTTTCCATTTGATAATAAAATCGTTATTATAATATAGTAATAATTTCTTTGTTCCCTAAGGTGATTTGTTTCCTGCCTTGGAGGTGCCACGAAAAAGAGATTTAGAATTTGAATTAACAGTCAAGGAGTCCGCTGTTGATTTAAAACTACAACCAGAGGATGGTTTCATATTGAAAGTAAGCAGAGAATACTAAAGTATAGAATATTAACCCTTTGCACTCGAGGCCTTTTTTCCTGGTATCTGCCAGCAACTCGAGATGCTTTCTTAGCATTCTATTGGCATGAATTCTAAGCTATCTAGGTTTTCATTGATTAATAAACAATTATCAGAATTAAATTAAACATTAATCGAATCAATCAGATTGTTCAACTAGAAGAATTGCTCCACGTTCGCCATTCGGTTTTCATTGTTGGGATCGCTGGAACAGGAAAGACCGAAGTTTGGAAAACACTCAATCGAACTTACTTTAACCAGAAATTAAAACCGTATTATAATGACCTGAATCCAAAAGCTGTAACCAACGACGAACTTTTTGGAATCATTAATCCAGCCACTCGCGAATGGACAGACGGGTTTGTGACTTTTTTTATTATACAGGGTGTTAACAAATATGTGGGACAAATATAAGCGATTGAAATTTACAGCTGTAAATTTACAGTCAGTAAAATTACAGTAAATTTACAGTAAATTTACAGCTGTAAATTTCAATCGCTTATATCTTAACAACGAAGCCTCAGATCGCAAAATGGTAACAGACTTTTCGATTTGTACTGGTATGAAGACTTGATCCAGAAAAAATGTCCCACATATTTGTTAACACCCTGTATAGTTGCGCTGAAATTGTTTTTATTTGGAAAAGTATACATTTCGGTTTCGAAGGTTTTAGAATAAATGTTCCATTTGGCTTTATACCACTGGCATGACTTTAACCATATTACCCTCGTCTTTTGAAAGAAATTGCTAATTTCATTACGCTTCTAGTAATTGTTAAATATATTAACCAAGGAATTATGTTAACAAACTACCTTATTCGATCAGATTATTCTCGATGATTATGAGAGATCAAGCAAACATGGCAGGAAACGACCCAAAATGGATCATATTCGATGGTGACATAGATCCAATGTGGATCGAATCGTTAAACACCGTCATGGATGATAACAAAGTATTGACACTGGCCAGTAACGAAAGAATCGCTTTGACGGATCAAATGAGACTCTTATTCGAGATTTCCAATCTTCGGTACAAATACTTTACTATTTTATCCTTCAAAGGAGTATTCTAGTCTAGAACTTTCAAAATATCCTATCGTTTTGCATTTTCTCAAAGTGTACACTTTAAAAAATATATTTGTCAAAGGATTTTGTCGAACTCAGGAAATTAACTAACAACGAGAGAACTACGTTATTGAATTAGTATTTGTTATTTCTTCACTGTCATTGAAAGCTAGTATCTTCTTTCATTAAACTTTATGGAGATACTGTTGCATAAGTAGTGAAAACAACGAAAGCTATAGTACTGAACTATTATTAAAGATATTTATGGATTTCAGAACGGCTACACCAGCTACTGTTTCCAGAGCTGGGATCCTTTATATAAACCCACAAGATATCGGATGGTACCCGTAAGTAAATGTTTGTTTTATCATTATTCCAAAAAATTTAAACCAAAAAAAATAAGTAAAAGTAATTATTGAATTATTATTCAAAATTCTATACCGGATTTAGTTTTCAGTAAAACATTTAGTGTTGAATAATAAAAGAGTTGGTATATATTTTAGTCGAAGAAAAAGTGAATTGTATTTCTTATTTCATTACAAATTATACAAATTATTACACGATTAATTTAGGTTCGCAATCAGCTGGATAGAGACAAGGAACCCATCCGAAAGGGCAAATCTGACTATACTATTCGATAAATATGTTCCACCCCTTATAGAAGTGATGAAACATAGATTTAAGAAAATCACCCCACTGCCAGAAATTTGTCACGTAGAAATGCTTTGCAATTTATTGGATTGTTTCTTGACCAAGGAAAACGTTCCACCAGACTGCCCAAAGGAATGGTATAAATAAAACCACGTTATAACGACTCAACCCTTTACATTCATAAGAAAAGAGACGGACACCTAAACAGCTTTCTCATTGCAAAATCTCCAAACTGGAATAGCGCCATATTAAACAATGTAACTTTGAATCACAAATTAGTAAAGATAAATTAACTTGACCATAAGAATAAGGTTCAAAAAAATCTGATTAAAAGATTACTATTATTAATACTTGCAACATTTTCTAAGGAAAGAACCTGAACTTAGAAATCTATCTGACCAATGACTATATACGAGTATAACATATTTTGATTCATTTTCTCGTTCTATTTAAGGGATAATACATTTTTGAAAAATGTATGTTCTACATAAGTAATCACTGACAAAGTTTATTAGATTTACAATGGAAGAAGGTTCTCTTGGGTGAAACATCAGAGTGCAAAGGGTTAAATGTAATGCACTAAAAATTACAAACTTTGAAGAAAATTCGATCGTTCGATTAATTCATTAATTGATCTCATTTGATAATAGGCATGAATTATATTTTGGGGTTGCTTGTATTTGGGCATTTGGATCGGCAACTTTTCAAGATCAGTTAATCGATTGGCGAAACGAGTTCAACAAATGGTGGCAGAATGAATTTAAAACGATCAAATTTCCCACTGGCGGCAACGTGTTTAATTATTACATCGAAGATGAAACAAAAAAGTTGGTTCCCTGGACCGAGAATGTGAAGCAATTCGAATTAGATCCGGATATACCACTGCAGGTTCGTTGAAATAATTTTTCACTTGAAATTAATTATTTTAGATTAAGTACGTTTTTCTAAGGTTTAAAACTATTTTATTAAATTAATATTATAACGAGTTTAGTCGTAGGTTTTAAAAAATAGTCTTAGAGAACTTAGAGCTACACTTACAATACGTTTCCCAAAAATCTAATTTCGAAGGTTATTATTATTCGTTATGGCATTAATATTAAAATTACAATGTTTAAAAATAGCTACCCTCTTCACTTTCTTTTGTCGTGGGTGTATAATATTAATGTTAAATTTAATTTATGTTTCATCCCTACTTTTCAGGTCGTCATATACTGCAAATTAATATTTTTTAGACGCATCTCATCTTTCATATCTTATGAATTTTTTTCATTAAACCTTCCAACATGTACAAACATTTTTATTTTGCAGTCTACCCTGGTGTCGACCGGCGAAACAACATGTTTGCACTTTTTCCTGGATATTCTCATCAAGAAAAAAGTGCCAGTGATGCTGATAGGTGCAGCAGGTTCAGGGAAAAGTGTAATCGTGGCTGAGAAATTGGGATCCCTATCTGACGATTACAACGTCGCGAACATACCCCTTAATTATTACACTTCTTCAGGTATTTGACACTTTATTTTCTTAAATTCTAACTCAAGTATATTATTTATTAAAAAAAATAAAAATATTCAAGATTATTTGATCCTTTGTCGAATCATCAAAGTCGTGTCTAAATAAACATTAAATAAACATATTTATCTTTAATTCTTTCAAAGTTGATAACATATGTATATTTAATTGGAGAATACTCATGATTTATTTTTACATTACAATTCTTTTGTAGATAAGAATCAGATTGAAAGAATTCTTCTTAAACAATTGTATTACTTTATTAAATAGTTGAAATATTTATGCATTTCGAAATTAGTATGAGTGAGAAATATCTCTTTAGTTTAACATTTCTTTTTAGAATTGTAACTGGAAGAAATAAGAAAATGATTTTAATTGTTTCAGAAATGTTGCAAAGAAATATGGAGAAACATTTGGAGAAAAAAACTGGCCGAAATTACGGTCCACCGGGTATGAAGAAATTAATATATTTCATTGACGATATGAATATGCCGGAAGTCGACACTTATGGCACTGTGCAACCTCATACGCTTTTCAGGCAACACATTGATTACAATCACTGGTACGAAAATGGAATTGGCTTTGATAATTCAACGAAATATTTTTCTAATAAATATTATAATTCGTTTAACATCAAAGAAAAAAAAAATACAATGGAATTATCATAATTGTGACGTAATATATGTACATTCTTTGATTGCTGAAATTCCTACAAAGAGTAATTCTTGATTGTTTGGAATAATTTAGGTATGACAGAACGAAACTGACCTTGAAAGAAATTCATAATACACAATACGTATCTTGTATGAATCCCACTGCGGGAAGTTTCACGATAGATCCCCGTTTGCAGAGGCATTTTGCTGTTTTCGCAGTTAAGTAAGTGTTGTACGGTAACAACATGAATATTATTATTATTGTAATATAATAATGGCGATAATAGTTTGTAATTTTATAAAATTAGATTTGCGTTTCAATACTCTGCGGTATGTATTATAATATTTATTTATTTCTACTGCATTTTATTTTGTTAAATTTGTATATAATTATTAATATTAAATTGTTTGTACCTAAATATTTTTTAAATAATTGGCCTATCTTGTCTCATGCCTCGAACATATAATATTGTATTACAGTTTTCCATCTGGCGATAATTTAATTAGGATCTATAGCCAAATACTGGATCAGCATTTGACGAATCCGTTCAATAAATTCAACTTGGCAGTAATAAAAATTGCTGAGTCCTTATTGGCTGCAGCATTATATTGTCACGGAAAAATCTCAACTACTTTCTTGCCAACTGCGGTTAAATTTCATTATGTGTTCAATCTGCGCGACCTATCGAATATTTTCCAAGTAAGACTCATTTGTAAAAACTGGCAAAAGCGACCCCATTTAGGAGTCGTAATTTAAGAAGCACTGCCTCAGAAAAATTATGTTGTATTTTTTCTTTTTTATATAATTACCAAGACTTGCTGTTCTCTTTTTTCAAGGGTATACTTTTCGCCAACGGCGAGGCTGTGCCAACGACCAATCATTTAATACGATTATATGTCCACGAAGCGTTGAGAGTTTATTCCGATAAATTGGTCAGTGTTGATGATAAAAAAACGTTTGACCAATTGTTAAAGGAATCGCTCCGTAAAAATATTCCTGTAAGTCATGCGTCATTTAAGTATTGAAATAGTACACAATCGATATACAAATAATTAACAATAAAAATTAGCAAGTTTGATATAAATACTGTTACTTATAATTGAGCTAAAATTGGCAAATTTACAAAATGTTGAAGCTAATTTCTGAAAAGTACAATATAAGAATGTTGCTAAATTGAGTTAATTATTTTAGTATTTCACAGCTCAACAATTACGTTTTTAATTGTAGGAGACAGATGAAAACATTATATTTGCCGAGCCAACGATATACTGTCATTTCGCGGAGGGAATTGGTGAACCGAAATATATGCCAATTAGAGATTGGCAACAGCTGACAAAATTACTGGACGAGGCTTTAGTGAACTACAATGAATTGGTAATAAAGTTGTCGAGTACACGTGCTCGATCATTTTCAGGATCTATAAAATGTTTAAACATTAACATGATTAAACAGATCTATTAGCAGCTTATAAAACAATGAAAACTTAGTTGTAGATCAATTTTTTAAAATATTTTTAAAAATTCTTTTCCTTGACCTTTAGAATTTAAAATCAGAAATTTTATATTTTTAACTATAGCCTTATTATTCTGTAATTATCGTATCCTACTCCTTTACCAAATATAACAAACAACTAAAGTTTGTAAAAACATTGTCGCACTTCTATTTATTTATATCGAAATTTTGTACTCTAAAACAGGTATCAGCTATGAATTTAGTTTTCTTCGACGACGCAATGTATCAAGTGTGCCAAATAAATCGTATTTTGGAGTCACCAAGAGGAAACGCACTTCTGGTGGGAGTTGGAGGAACCGGAAAGCAATCACTTTCATCCCTTGCATCCTTCATATCAGGCTTAGAGGTGCTCTTGAAATTACTATTTCCAAATCATAATTACCAACGCTATTACAATTACACGTATATTGGTAAAGTTCAAACAGAGTTCATTTAAAATTCGAAATAATTGGAATCTGTTAATGTAACAATTGAGTTAAAGTTAAAAGTTGTTAAAAGTTGTTTCAAATCACCCTCCGAACCACCCCTTTCAAGGAATTCAATATTTTTATTGTTAGCTGCTTTCTGAAACAAATTTTGTGGAATATACCAGAAATGTATATATTCTTAAAAGATTCATAACTTTGTTTGTTTTTTAAAACGCGTTGTATCTTACAAATAAAGTAAGCTATAAAATTAAAAAATGTTTAAATTTGTGATCGTTATTCTATGTGTCGATGCAGATTTTCCAACTGCAATTGAAGACAGGATATTCGATAACTGACTTGCGAACCGATCTAGCAGGTTTATATTCCAAGGCAGGACTCAAAGGAATCGGAATTACTTTCTTAATGACAGATTCCCACGTCGCCGACGAGAGATTTTTGGTTCTTATAAACGATATGCTTGCTTTCGGTGAAATATCAGAATTATTCGCCGACGAGGAGGTCGATAATATAGTAAATTCTGTAAGAAACGAGGTAATTTTCAATCAGCTGAAATTATAATTGGTATATTGGCATATATTGACACGGTGATTTTAGGTGAAACAAACTGGAATGATCGACAGCAACGAAAACTGCTGGAAATTTTTCATCGATCGCGTTCGAAATCGATTGAAATGCGTCCTCTGCTTTTCCCCCGTTGGAGCAACGTTGCGAACCAGAGCCAGGCAGTTCCCAGCAATCGTAAACAACACTTCCATCAATTGGTTTCAGAGTTGGCCACAAGAAGCTTTAAAATCGGTTTCTACTAGATTCTTGCAGGTAAGAAAATTTCCGGCTTCTACGCGAGTTTTGGGACACCCTGTAGATCGAGAAGTCCTTTAACACATAGCCGACCAATCGAGGAGATCTCTCCACTTTAAAAAAAATCGGTATACGACCGATCGAGGAGATCTCCCGTTTTGACCTTATCAATGCGTTACCTTATCAACGCGTTTTTCTTTTTTCGTCTTTATTTTTTAGTCATCTTTAATGTTTCCAATTCTTTATTACCTATACTTCTTGAATCTACAAAAAATAATTATTACATACTTTTAATTTTATGGTTTGCATAAACAATGCGCGAAATCACTTAAATAATTTTCAGACTTCTTTGATTTCAAATAGTGAATATCGGCCCGCGTCACTTGCGAACTAAAACAGAAAATTAAAACAACGTTTTACCGACAAAAATACTAACAGCAAATCAATTGCAGGAATTAGAGGATTTGCCGCAAGAATATAAGCAGTCGGCTTCTCTGTTCATGTCGTTTGTGCATACTAGCGTCAACAATATTTCCGCACTTTATCTGCAGAATGAGAAAAGATATAATTACACGACTCCAAAGACATTCTTGGAGCAAATAGCTTTGTACTCGAAGTTACTCGTGGAGAGAACCTATGATATAAATGCGATGATACAAAGATTGAAGAATGGTTTAGAGAAGTTGGAATCTTGCGCTGGTCAAGTAAGAATTCCATTATTACTGTTTATGTATTAAGAATGCAGTAAATTCCAATCAATTCTTTAAGAACTCAGAGTAGTTTAGAACTGTGAAATAAATGGGTACGGATTAATCATCAACAATACTATATTCAACACTATACATATATGTATATACATGTATATTTACATATATATTTATATATATATATATATTTATTTTTATATATATTTATATTTATATTTGTATTTATATATACATTTATATATATTTCTATATATGTATATATATACATTTATATATATTTCTATATATGTATATATATATATATATATATATATATATATATATATACATTTAGTGAATTTACACATCACCCTAATTGGGTTTGGTAGGTAAGCGAATTGAGAGTTGTTCTGGCAGCTCAAGAAGTTGAATTAAAAAAGAAGAACGAAGTTGCAGACAAAATCCTGGCAGAAGTTCGTGCTGAAAACACTAAAGCAGAAGCTGAGAAAGCCATTGGCATGTTATAAGAACTAATTGAAATATTAATTACCTAAAATTTTTTTTTTATTTTGAAATAATCTTTGAAATCATCCAAGGACTAACTGTATTTATTAATATATTGATTAACGAATCAAATGCATCGTTGACGTATACAAAATTGCGTAAGAATAAGTATATGACAAGTATGTTAATTGCAGTCTCTGAAGAGGAAGGAAAAATAGCAGAAATAAAGGAAACAATAGCTGAAAGACAAAAACGTTGCGACGAGGACTTGGCGAAAGCAGAACCTGCTGTTAGGCAAGCTGAAGCTGCACTTGATACTTTGAATAAGGTTAGATATCATTTAGAATTGTGAAAAAAAAAAACAAATATATACAAATATCTGAAGATATAGTTTATTTTATTACTTGTAAATAATGTATCACTTGAATCCAATAGATTTACTCGCACTTGAACACGACCTCGTTCAATTCTTTTTAATTATATCTAAATGAAGGTATTAATATAAAATCTGTATAAATACTTCGATCATATTGTCACTGCTTCGGATTCGTAATAGTATGTATGAAAACGATCAGTCTCGTGATAGATTTTTGCAAGGAGAACGTACGCGATTAAAATTGTTGCATAATAATTTTGCTGATAGCGTGTCATTAAACCATAAAACTTTTGAAATTTACAGAGCAATCTGACCGAATTGAAGTCGTTTGGAACGCCACCGGAGCAAGTGGCGACGGTAGCGCAAGCAGTTTTGGTTCTGTTTGCACCTAAAGGACAAATACCGAAGGACAGAAGTTGGAAAGCGTGCAAGGCAATGATGGGAAGTGCAGACGGATTCCTATCGCAACTACGGAATTACGACAAAGAGAACATTCACCCTGAAGTAGTTAGAGCTATTCAACCCTACATTAACGACAAAGGTTCGCAGAAGTCGCTTAACACTTTCGCTGCGGATGACGCACATGTGCGTCCAATTGAAAATATATGGTTGTTTTTATTATTTTTCAATTTTCACTTTTTTTTATGTTACTGTTACGTTACTGTTATGTTATGAATTACCCCCCAACGAGGGAACTTTGTAAAACTGTTTTAGAGTTTGACCCAGAGATTATTTATTCAAAGTCTCAAGCAGCTGCAGGCTTATGCAGCTGGGTAAAAAATATAATGGTCTTCCATTATATTAATGAAACCGTGAAGCCACTGAGAGCCGCCCTTGCGCAAGCAAATGCTGAGTTGAAAGCTGCTATGGATCACTTGAATGCCTTAAGAGCGAGACTAGCGGTAGGTATCTATTAATTTCAGCATTTACATCGCATTGAACAGTGAATCCTATGTACACTTACGATCAGAAGAAATTCTTTGTACCCTGTTTCTCTCTCTTTAACCTTGTTTGGGAGAGAAAAAGAAATTTTTTTTTTTAAACATCCTAATGTACTCAAAGGCATTGTCATTGATCTGAATTGATTGATAGGAATTGCAAAAAGTGCTCGACGTTCTGGGAGACAAAATGAACGCTGCCCTTGCGGAGAAACAGAAATGCCAAGACGAAGCCGATGCTACTGCCTTAACAATTGACCTTGCAAATAGATTAGTGAATGGTTTAGCATCTGAAAAGATTCGGTGGACTGAAACCGTGCAAACGTTAGTATCACTGATATCTCCATTAACATTTTCATTTATCTGTTTTACAAAGGAATGTCTTGGGTGATCCTCAGATCATGTTTCCAATTCTCATTGAGAATATATAAATTTTATAGAATGTTATTTCAAGATCAATCAAATAACATAAATGTTTGGTAAATGGGACAGTATATAATTTAGTGGGATTAGTAAATAATCTAGAAATTTCAGTTACCAGATTAAATTGAAATTCTCCGATATTTTGAAATCAGACAATTAATTTTGTTATACGTTTAACATATTTAGGTTGAAAGACTCGGGAGTAACAGTGCCAGGTGACATTCTTCTCGTAACTGCATTTCTTTCGTACATGGGTTGCTTCACACGAAAGTATAGAACTGATTTAATGAATGAAAATTGGTTGCCGTTTTTGGAGAACTTGGAAATAAAAATACCACGAACCGCCGATTTAGACGTTTTAGGTTTATTATCCGACGACGCGCAAATTGCTCAATGGAATAACGAAGGTGTAAACATTATACTATTTTCTGATTTCGTTTCGTTGTTATAAAACGAATGATACATTAAACGAAACGCTGGTAATGAGCGCGTTATAAACGTCGATAGATTGGATTGTCTAATTAATAAAATAACGCAGCGAATTCTCTTAAAGAAATTACTGTATAGTTATTTGAACAAATTTGTACAAATTAATGGAACAGAAAATTTGAAAATTTAATTTGTTCGAAGGTTTACCAACCGATAGAATGTCCTCCGAAAATGCAACAATTTTAATGAATTCTACGAGATGGCCTCTAATAATAGATCCACAGATGCAAGGAATAAAGTGGATAAAAAATAGATACGGAGAAGAATTGCAAGTACTTAGACTTACACAGTCCAATTATTTGAGCCTCGTCGAAATTTCTATTGCAAATGGAGGAATTGTTTTGATTGAAAATATTATGGAAACGATCGATCCTGTCTTAGATCCTGTTATTAAGAGGGATCTAATAAAGAAGGGAAGGTACCTGTCCATTTATAATTATACACATTTTGTATCATACACAATGGAACAAATAGAGATAGTATATCTATTACAATAAGTTATTATTTCATCTAGAGGAATATTAATTGATCAACACAAATTACGTATTATACAAATTGCTTGCAATACGAACAGATCATAAAATACTGAAATTTTTACTCAAGGGCTATCAAAATTTGGGATAAGGAGATAGATTACGATCACCGTTTTCGACTGATCCTGCAGACGAAGTTAGCCAATCCTCATTACAAGCCTGAAATACAAGCGCAGACGACTCTCATCAATTTCACTGTAACAAAGGATGGTTTAGAAGAACAGCTACTGGGAGATGTCGTTAAAGCCGAAAGGCCTGATTTAGAAGCTAAGAAAGCTGAGCTGACTACTCAACAAAATACTTTTAAAATTACTCTCAAAATATTGGAGGACGACCTCCTACACAGGTACGAAAAATTCGAATACACCCAGAAGATACCCTGTTTGTAACAGGTTGTCCCAAAAGTTTCTTTCGTGACTTGCATTCAGTTATTTTATGTGGCAATGTTTATGTAAATATACAACCAACTTCCTTAGACGTTTGTACGCTTTTCGTTTCACTTGTACCTCAATAGTTTAAAAGTTATAAGTAAACTGCGGATCTTTATGCATTTATAGGAAATTTGAACGTGCAAGAAATTACAAAATGCAAACAATATGCAAGAATATAAAAAAAGATTGAAAGTAAAGTTCATGTTATAGTATTAGGTTGTCCCAAAAGTTTCTTTCGTGAGTTGCATTCAATTATTTTCTGCGGCAGTGTTTATGTAAATAGACAATCTAATTTCCTAGACATTGATGCTGTAACAGTAATGGAGCGAAATGAATTGTACACAATTTAGTAATGTAACATAAGACATAAAATATTGTGTATGTATTAATTATTAATAAAACGAAAGGAACTTTTGGGACAACCTGATATTTGCAGAATAAAATAAATTCCTATTTAGGTTCAATTTTTGTAGGCACGTTCGCCAAGATTTTATTTTGCATAAAGATCCGGAGTCTAGTTATAAGCAATTGTTGATACGCTCAAGAGTTTGTATACGGGTACAAACAATTCTGAATCAAATGGAGAAAACAGATTTCAAAAATCTTAAAAATTGACGAAGTCCTCTCTTGTGGGTATCAACAATTGCTTATAAATTTTACACTATTGAGGTACAAACGAAAGGGAAAGCGGTACAAACGGATACAAACGATTCTGAATCACATAAAAAAAAGGGATTTCAAAAATTTGAATGTCGGGTGGTGGTCATTTTTCCAATTTTTTTTTTTTGTATTAGTTGATGAAGATACAAACGTAAGCTATTGTTGGTACAATCAAGTACAAACTAAATACTAACAAGGCATTAAAAAACAAATCCTAAAGATCCTTTCGAAAAATCGTTCGTTGCTTTTTTTAAAGATTATCAACAGCAGGACCAAATATTCTAAGTGACGTCGATCTGGTGATAAATCTGGAGACCACAAAGAAAACTGCTGCAGATATAGAAATAAAGGTGGCAGAAGCCAAAGTGACGGCTGTAAAGATAGACGAAGCCCGAGAAATTTATCGCCAAGTCGCGACCAGAGCCAGCCTTTTATATTTTGTTCTGAACGATCTTAGCAAAATAAACATGCTCTACCAATTCTCTTTGAAGGCTTTCAGTGTCGTTTTCCAGAATGCTATTAAGTTCGCAGAACCCGAGGAAAATTTACCGAAACGCGTTAAATTCTTGATCGACAGCATCACTTATTTAGTTTTCATTTACACTAGCAGAGGACTGTTCGAAAGTGACAAATTGACGTTCCTTTGTCAAATGACCATTCAGGTATACTTTCTTAATAAACGTTGTACCCAACTGAACTCTCTTTGATGGTATATTCGATTATTAATTATTTAATCAAATTCATTGTACACCTATTCAGCGTTCTAGTTTGTTTCAGATTTTTATGCAAGCGAACGAAATAACGCAATCGGAGCTCGATTTTCTTCTTCGATTTCCATACATTCCTGATCTAGTCAGCCCTGTGGACTTTCTCACGAACGTTGGTTGGGGTGGGATTAAATATTTGAGTCAAATTCCCGATTTTCATAATTTGGAAAAGGATATAGAGGGTGCTGCGAAAAGATGGAAAAAATTCGTAGAATCAGAAACACCGGAGCGAGAAACGTTCCCTCAGGATTGGAAGAATAAAACTGCATTGCAACGATTGTGCATTATGAGATGCCTCAGGCTGGATCGAATGACATACGCCTTCAGGTTACTTGTTTATTTAGACACGGTCACCCGCTGTTCAACTTTACCTATGCGTCTGTTTTAATTTAAAACGCAATAATCTGTCGGTTCGCATAGATCGTTCGTAGAAGAAAAACTTGGCGCAAAATTTGTCGAATCCAGATCTCCTCCTTTTCATAAATCCTTCGAAGAAACCAGTTCGATTACACCTATATTCTTTATCCTGTCACCGGGTGTTGATCCTTTGAAGGTATTTGATACTTAACCCTTAACAGTAAACATGGGATCTTTCGGGCTTTTCCAAAATTTTGTTTGTTTATGAACATAGTACATGTAACGGGTTCATAATTACTGAGGATTTAGTACAGTCACACGATTTACACTATACAATATACACTATACACTATACACTATACACTATACAATATACATTATACACTATACAATATACACTATGCAATATACAATATTGTATATTTCCATTTAATGTTTGAACTCAAAGGTCATTTCAAGGTCATGTAATGTACATATCTGAACGTATTTTTACATCAGCTACATTAACATCGATAACCTTGTAAACTCCGAACACAATTACCCTAGAAAAAAGAAATTTTTTGCAATAAAATGGTTTTTTCAAACCATTCAAATAACATAGAAAATATTCTTTGTACCCCCACAATTAGAGGAGACATTTAAGTGGCCTTACTTAGGTGGACCACCCTGCATACACTATACAATATACACTATATACTTTACATTTTGCACTATACACTATACACTATATACTTTACTCTTTACACTATACACTATACACTATACACTATACACTTTATACTTTACACTATACACTTTACACTTTACAAGTTCGCAGCCATTAGCTCGCTGTGCTACCCCGAAATATGCCGCGAAGGAGGTCGCGTTACTAATGACACTCTGATTTACTTTATATTTATACTTTATCGGTTAGATAACACTTTACACTGTTTACTACTCGATGGCTTCCCTTCGACTGCCCGCCTCTTCTAGTCGGCAGGGTCCTTCTCCCACTCTCCGGCCTCCCTTCCGATCAGCCTCGCTCTTCGCCGCTATTACTCGTGACGAACAATCCTTCGTCGCGAATAATACCGATTACCAGGTCTCACCACGTGGAGGTTGCTGCGACTGGAGACCCGGAGATAGAAGGAATCAAACTTCCTTCGATCTCCCTCTACATAGAGTATACATACATAGATACATACTCTACATAGAGTCGACGAACTTAATACTAAGTACGAAACGATGAAAATCGAAGGAAAACAAAATTCCCTTCGATTTCCAAAGTCTATGTCTGACTCTGCCAAATAATACGAACAAGCAAAAGAATTGGACAAATGATTAATAATTATTTGACAGTTCGACAATATGACTTTGCTGTAATATTAACGTTTCGTCAATTGTATTATCCTCTGGAACAATACGGATTTTACTTTATAATATTAGTATACATAAATTCGTACTTACATAAGTCAAAGTGGGCGATAATGTGACTTTGCCACAAACGATAATTGCGTAATGGAAATCGAAATTGCAAGTCCAAAGTAAATGTAAGAAGTTTTGTGGCGAAATATAAACAGTTAACTTATGGCCCTTACACCAATTACTAAAGAAAAAATCGGTCCACGATCACCAAACATTAGCCTGTATATGCACCATAAATTAATTACACGAATAACAATAAAAAAAGAAAAATAAACAATAAAATCGTAGTCAACGTAAACACTAGACACTAATAGAAATAACGATATCAAAGGATGTAGAGAAGCTCGGAAGTCAACTGGATTTCACTACTGAAGGAAGAAATTTCCATAACGTGTCCCTGGGCCAAGGACAAGAAACCGTAGCTGAGGAAGCAATGACTATTTCGGCGAACGAAGGCCACTGGGTGATTCTGCAAAATGTTCATTTAGTTAGGAAATGGTTGCCCACTTTGGAAAAGAGAATGGAACAGCTTTCGGAAAATCCGCACAATGATTATCGGTTGTTCATCAGTGCCGAACCCAGCGCAGATCCTCACGAGTCGATAATACCTCAGGTGACTAGTAAAACTATTTAATTTTATTATTAACCAATGCTGTTTTAGTTAGACGAAACGTGTGATCCAGTTTCTAGCAGTTAATTAAATTTTACTGGCACAAATATAAAACTTCCACTTAGAAAGAATTTACTCGTCAGCTTTTTTTTAGAAAAGAAAAATAGATAGTTATCGTTTGTAGAAGCTTATATTTAAACACTTATTATAAATTCTCTGCAGGGTATATTGGAATCAGCCATAAAAATTACAAACGAACCACCATCTGGAATACAAGCAAACATTCACAAAGCATTGGATAATTTCAGTCAGGAAACTCTGGATTCCTGTAGCAAAGAAACTGAATTTAAGGCGATATTATTTGCGCTTTGTTATTATCACGCAGTGCTTGCCGAACGCCAAAAATTCGGAGCGCAGGGCTGGAACAGAGTAAGCGTCGTTATTATAATTCTACTGGAACGACTTTGGCAAAATTGTTCTTTCATTCGTGAATAAATAAATATTTGTTGGATTATAATCGAACGTTATGAGGATTTTAAGTTACTGTAATGAAATAATTCTACTTTCTTAATGACAGTCTTATCCGTTCAACTTTGGAGACTTAACGATCAGCGTGTCCGTATTGTACAATTATTTGGAAAACAGTGTCAAAGTGCCTTGGGAAGATCTTCGCTATTTATTTGGAGAGATAATGTATGGGGGCCACATAACGGACGATTGGGACAGAAGACTATGTAAAACGTATTTAATGGAATACTTAAAGCAAGAACTGGTGGAAGGTAAGAAGTTCCGGATTTACTTTGCTGCTATATATCTACCATGAAGACTGTATAAAGGAAATCCAACTCCATACGAAAGTTACTAGAAAACAGTTAGCAAAATCCCGAGCTTTAAGTTATGAATATTTCTACCACTCGCGGCGCGAGTGAGCACAGACTACGAATTATGTCATATGTGTATGTATTATCATATATACATACACATATGACATATATATATATACAGGGTGTTTCAAAAGTCGGGGAGGAGCCGGAAATGGGGGGTAGCTGAGACGATTCTGAACAACAATTTTCTTTGCAAAAATGTCGGATGGGGCTTCGTTAAGGAAATATTAAGAGAAAACCCCGACCAATCAGAGCGCACGTAGACCGTTCGAGCGGCCGCGGTAGCGAAGGCTACGCGCTGGCGGCCGCGCTTGTACGCGAACAAGTGACTCGACGTGCATCGAAGGACATTGACGCTGCCGCCTAGCGCGTAGCCTTCGCTACCGCGGCCGCTCGAACGGTCTACGCGCGCTCTGATTGGTCGGGGTTTTCTCTTAATATTTCCTTAACGAAGCCCCATCCGACATTTTGGCAAAGGAAATTGTTGTTCAGAATCGTCTCAGCTACCCCCCATTTCCGGCTCTTCCCCGACTTTTAGGACACCCTGTATATATCGTAGTCTGTGCTCACTTGCGCCGCAAGTGGTAGAAATATCGGGATTTTGCTAACAGTTTTCTAGTAACTTTCGTATGGAGTTTGATCTCCTTATACAGTCTTCATGATATCTACCAACTGTTATTGCCCATTGACTGTAGCGCTTGCGCACAACTGCTTACTCGTAACTTTGGCATGGGAAATGCTTCGAGTATATACAGTGTATGAAGTATATACAATGCTTTGAGTATGTAGACTTCTATATACTCAAAGGGGAAATGTTGATTATGGACTATTGACTATAATGTGGATTATGGACTACACTATAGCTTGAGCGGTTCATGTACTGTATGGTCGAAGCGTTAATACTAAAGCTCTTACCGAAAACACGTACAATGCGATACACCTTATACATATAATAAAAGGTTAGTACCTTTCCTCCTCTCACCACCTTTCTGCACTTCTATTATCAGTTGTGCATTCTGTTTCCTGCACCAACTGCACAGACCGTATAGGTAACCGTTCCGTTTCATTCAATGCACGCATCAAAGCGCACAAAATTCCCCAGATTCTCACCACTTCTCACCCAACTATCACAGCTCGGAGTCGATGCGTTCGCGGCAAATTCAGAAAAGTTTGTTGCAGAAATAAGATGAAACATAGTCAATGAAATGGCATCAATGCGCACAGCACATTGAATGCGATCCATGCGCTCAACATACCCTTACATGCGCCTTTTCACACCTCTCAAACTTCATTCATTCGCTACTACTACTACTTTTCCACTAAATTCAAACTGAAAACAGTTATTATGTAATTTAAATTCAAATATTGTATTGAATTACAATATAATTCAATTCAATTTCAATTTACAAGTTATTAGTAGACTGGGTATCTTTATGCATTTATAGGAAATTCGAATGTGCAAGAACCTACAAAATGCAAACAATATGCAAAAAATATAAAAAAGATTGAAAGTAAAGTTCATGTTATAATATTTGGAGAATAAAATACTTTCCTATATAGGTTCAATTTTTGTAGGCACGTTCGCCAAGATTTTATTTTGCATAAAGATCCGCAGTCTAGTTATTAGTAAAAGTTATTAGTTAAAACACAGCACTATTAGAGATTGTTTCTCGTTCTGTATTCAGGCGAATTATATTTGGCTCCGGATTTTTTGGTACCACCAAATAGTGATTATACCGCGTATCATCAATACGTTAACGACTATTTGCCCGCTGAGAGTCCCGTGCTGTACGGACTTCATCCTAACGCTGAAATTGGTAAAAAAATAATAATTTTAGAGAAACTTCGGCGACTTAAACTTATAATTATACAAATAATTTTCACTGACAATATAAATTCAGAGTGCTTTTATTGAAATCATGTTTCCATTAGGATTTTTAACGTCGACTGCGGAAAATTTGTTTAAAACGTTATTGGAAATCTTGTCGCAAACTGCGAGCGCTGCAGCAGACGGTGAGGTGTCCAGAGAAGACAAAATAAAAGGAATTATAGAAGATTTGTTAGACAAACTACCAGAAGAATTTAATATGCAAGAACTTTACGGCAAGGTCATTGTGTTCTACATACAACATTATATGATTAAGAGAGCTCGAGAATATGACATAAAACAAAACATTGTATTATACGTTCTACTTACTAACGAAACAAAAGAAACTTTTGCGACAACCTAATGTTTGGTCTAGAATGGACATAAACTGTCCATGCGACTTAATATATTGTAGTATTAGTATTTTTGAGATCAATAATTCCATGATTGACGAAATTCATGTAAAAAAGATGATAAACCACTCAAATCTATGCCTAAAAATCGTAGGTCGAAGATCGCACGCCCTTTGTTACGGTCGCATTGCAAGAATGTGAACGAATGAACATTTTGTGCGACGAACTTAAAAGATCCCTTCGTGAACTGGACTTAGGTTTGAAGGTAATCAAAAAGTTGATAAAATAATCAACGTTTAACTATAATAATATATCGCGATAGGGTGAACTAACGATAAATGCTGAAATGGAAGACTTACAAAATTACATAATGATCGATGGCGTCCCTCCGTCCTGGACGAAGAAAGCTTACCCTTCAGATTTAGGATTAAATAGCTGGTTTGCCGATATGTTGAACAGGATAAATGAATTGTCCAACTGGACAGCAGATTTTAACGTAACTAGTCCCTCTACACAATTTTTGTGCTATTTAGCATACAACGAATCGGAAGGATTAACAGATTATAATGATTTTCAGCTACCCTCATCCATATGGTTAGGTGGCTTTTTCAATCCTCAGTCGTTTCTGACTGCGATAATGCAACAAACTGCGCGAAGAAACGAATGGCCATTGGACAAGATGTGTTTAAATTGTGAAGTTACAAGAAAATTTAAAGAAGAAATCACGTAATTATTTAAATTCAATTTTCCCTCTGCCATAAATTTTTCTAATTTCACAACAAAAATAGTTAATCACAGAATGCTTCCTTGAAACTGTGTAACATTCAACAAAACAAATAACAAAGTTACTTATTCTTGTTAAAAAATTACTAATAATACTTTTTTCAACCAAAATTTAACAGAATAGCACCAAGAGAAGGTGCATATATAAACGGATTATACATGGATGGTGCACGATGGGACATGCAAGCAGGATGTATCATGGACTCTCGATTTAAAGAACTGTATCCGCTAATGCCAGTAATGTATATCCGAGCAATAACGCAGGATAAGCAGGACTTACGAAATATGTACGAGTGTCCAGTGTATAAAACACGATCACGAGGTCCCACTTATATATGGACTTTTAACTTGAGGACAAAAGATAAGGCCAGTAAATGGATCCTCGCCGGTGTAGCTGTTTTATTACAAATCTAATGGTATTACATGTATGATCTGTTATAATTATTATTTGAAATAAAAATAAACTTTTCAATTGAAAACAGTTATCCAACAGATATAAAATATTAAATAGTCGTGTTAATTTGTTTTGACATGTATAAATATGTTTTCTTCAATGCTTTCAAGTATTGTTAGGCAAGCATTAAAAGAAATTTAATGAAACAAATTTTTGTGATTATAGAAAAATTATTTATTTGGAAGTTAAGAATAATTATATTATTATAATCAAAGACTATCACTACCTGTGCTTATCTTCTTTTGAACCCATATTTCTTTCTTTCATAAAATAGATCAGTCTTTGAGCTTCCAAGATTAACAATTTTTGGACAACCGTCCCTCTGCAAACAAATAATTAAATACATAATATATACATAATATATAAATACTTAAAAAAAGAAGGATTTCGCATTAAAAGAAGACTTACGTCTTTTTCTTGAATTGTGCATTCTTTACAATAATAGGCATCGGAAACACCAGGTCCACCACAGATAACACATCTACCCTGATAAGACCCGTAATTGCATTCATCGCAAATTCTGACAAGAGTACATGGTCTTACATAGGAATCACATATTACACATTTCCCATCACATTTTTCACACAATCTTCCAATTGCTGAAAGTTAAAATTTCACTTTGTTATATGATATACAAAACAATTAGAACTTATGAATGTTTGATATATTTATAACTTTTAAGATTCTACTTTGAGAAGACAGTTTCATCATACCATTATTTTAATTACAAAATGATTTATACATTTTAAGTGTAACATTCATATATAACCTAACCTAAAACGCAAATTTAAATCTTACCGACTCCCGGTTGTTTTCTGCAGAAAATCAAATCTGGATGATGTTTAGCCATATTGCAGAATAAATATAACACAATAAGGGATACAAGACACGAGTTAATTACACAAGTCTCTATACATGTAAACCACAAATTGATTGCATTTGTATATCAATTTGACGAGACATTACTGTAATTACGACGGTCACCTATAGAGTGAAGAGAGTACGAAGCCTAGCTTTCGGACGCCTTTTGGAGCACAGGAGAGAATGGTCCACGCGGCCGCGGTAGCGAAGGCTACGAGCTAAGCGGCCGCGTCAATGGCCTTTGATGCACGTTGAGTCACTTGTTCGCGTACAAGCGCGGCCGCTTAGCTCGTAGCCTTCGCTACCGCGGCCGCTCCACCGGTATACGCGCGCTCTGATTGGTCAGTGTTTTCCGTTAATATCTCCTCAACGAAGCCTCGGACAACATTTTCGCTAAGGAAAGAGTTGTTTCAAATCACCTCCCGAACCACCCATTTCAAGGTGTTACAACATTTTTGGGACACCCTGTATGTATGGGCGAAGGGTTAGGTACAGTTAGGTATATCAAAGCCGGACTCTCGCAATGTTGGCATTTTTGCCTCAGCACTTCTAGTACTAGAAGGTACTAGAGTAGGCTGTACTGATACTAGAGTAGTCTGTGATAACGTACTCTGCAACTAGAAGAGTGTAGGGGATTTAGAAGGAATGATTGGTATCGCATATTCCTAAATAATTGAGCCGACGGTGCGTCCACCTAGGAGCGTCGGCTACCGACGTCCGCCGCAGCGGCGACAGAGTCAACATCCGGCGACGCAGAGATGCGCACGTTTCGGCGCTCGCCGAGAGAAAAGGGACGCTGCGACCGTGACTTCGGGACATGAGAGCGACGATGAAGCCCGCCAGCCTGCAAATCAGCACTTGAGGAGCACTAATTTCTAGTAGTACGAACAACAGAGGATTCAGGCGGTTTACTTGAGTTTTACCTAGGATCAATCTTCGCTTCTAAAGTTCATCCTGAAATAATCAAGAAGCTATCCTTTCTATCAGCGAGGTAACGCACCTCTTTCTCTCAGTCACGAACGGTTCTATAATCCCCTTTTTAAAATAGAAATGGTTGGATGCATACTATTCGATATTTCGTTAGCTAATTACTAAATCCTTTCGTTCGTTACATCTAATATATTTCCATCGTGTTACATAGAAGTTGATTAATGAGTTGATAAATACTTTACTACTTACTTTTTTTTTTCTGTAAATGTCGCTATATTTTTGTACACTTTGATACTGTACAGGTTGTTTTTATACTTTTGTTTAGAACTGGATTAAGATTTTCGTAGTATTAACTAAATTAGTAGAGCTTCTATTAATTTTGTCTATTTAAAATTGTCCCGAGTTTGTAATTTGAATTTATTCAACTGTTCGAGTCAATGTTCGTTTTGCTGTATTTATTTGGTTATTTTAATTATTCTTTTGTGTAGAATTAAGTTTATCAGATATGTACGAAATAATGTATATTGTTTTATTCGATTTTATGTTGAATTGTTATTGTTATTACTCAATATTATTAACCGAATTCTTGTTGTATTTGTAAACATTTCATAATAAAAAATATAACCTTATTTCCGGTGTAAAATATTTACTTTTGTAAATATAATGATTAGAAGATTTTAATAACATTTTGTAATTGAAACTCTAGGAGACTATTATTCTTAAATACTCCAAAACATGAATCTGTTATGTTTTTATGTGTTAGTCTATTTATTAATACGATATTCTATAATATTAATGTTAAATGTATTCAATATTTAAAAAAAACAATTTATTACTGTTTATTTTTCTGTTTAATTTTAGATCAGGAGATTGTTTGTTTAGTGGTTCCTATTGTGGATACGTTATCACTACTTCTAAGAGTGTTCCTTGTCCCCTTGCCTCGCCCTAAGAGGTTCTCGACGTCCATAGTTTAGGACACGAGGTATGTTGCATTGTTATAATAATTGTTTTTGTTCATTTCTTTCCCAACTTAGAATTTAATTGAAAGTAACAAAACATCTCTGATATCTAATTTGAATTTTCTAACTCACCTTTAATGATATAATTTGGTATGAATTGTTTCAGAGCCATGTCATCGGGCGCAGGTTCAAGTGGAACTGGCCGGGGGCGTGGTTCATCGCTAGCAGACAATAAGCCAGAAAGTAAGGAAGCGAAGCCAAATCCAAAGATGTCAAAAGCTTTAGGAACATCTGCCAAGAGGTAGCACGTCCATCATTCAAAATTAAAGACTCTTCTGTGTAGGCTTGTAATGACTTCGTTAATCTTCTTGTCACAGGATACAGAAAGAATTGGCAGAAATAACGTTAGATCCACCGCCAAATTGCAGGTTTGCACTTTTTTATTAACTTTCACATTAGTATAACATGATTAAGATAGTCTGGTACTTACAAGATTTAATTTTCCAAATTTTCCCACAATTTTTTCAAAGTGATGCTTCTTAGATTCAAATCTTTAAAACAACTCTTTTAAACACGAAGTAATATATTATTTTATTATTTGTTTTATAGTGCTGGACCTAAGGGAGATAATTTATATGAATGGGTGTCAACTATACTTGGACCACCTGGTTCAGTTTATGAAGGAGGAGTATTCTTCTTAGATATACACTTTTCTCCGGAATATCCCTTTAAACCACCAAAGGTACGTTAATAATATAATTAATTATTTTAATTATATAATAAGTCTTTATATTTACAATTTTATGCAATCAGGAATTTCATAATAATGAACTAACAAAACAGTAAAATATGTACTGTGAAAATGAAATTATTATATGAAATTTATAATAAATTATTTCTACTTTAATGTGCTCAGAACTGATTTTATGTAATGCCGTACTAACTGCTATATTTATTGAAAACAGAAAAGCTGAATATTTAATATAATTATTGAATATATATTTTGTAGCAATTGTAACTAACAGTGCACGTCGCAAAATGTTCATAGCGCAAATCATGCAAATTAAAGTACATAAAAGAATCTTATACATCTTATTCTAATTGCTTACTTTTATTGCTTTTCTATTTTATAACACAACATTCTATTCGTTATAGTTCATCTTCATTTCCATTACATTAGATCTTCACTTTCTCGTTAAATAGGGTGTCTAGTAAAAACAATCTAAATTTATGTTTTAGTAGTTGTCTAGTACTGAACAATTTTCAATTAAAATTGAATCTAAAAAGAAATGGTAGAATTAAAAATTATAAACAGAAACAATGAGAAAATGGAAAGTATTGCCCCCTTTAAATGTTTATATTTCATGCTGACCAGCACTTTGATATATTTGAAAATCTATATTAAATTTTAATATGGAGAAATAGTGCTGAAATACAGTATACATTTTTTTTTCTTTTAAAGTTATTCATCCCTAATAATAACTCATTTTGAATGAAAATTCTATCAGCGGTTTTTCAGTTGCTTGCCGCGTTTTTTTCAGGATTCTCATCCTCCATTATGTGATGCGAATGGAAAGTCCATTGTGGGTCCCTGACGATCCACGTGGCACGGAAAAAGCAAGGGGCGTTAAATTACTAGTAAATAATTAATTGTTAACATAACGTTTTTAGGTCACATTCCGAACTCGCATCTATCATTGTAATATAAACAGTCAAGGTGTTATTTGTCTGGACATACTAAAGGACAATTGGTCACCCGCACTTACAATTTCCAAGGTCTTACTGTCCATTTGTTCACTTCTAACAGACTGCAATCCAGGTAAGATACAATCCACATTTATTGTAATTAAAGTTGAGCATTTTCATAAGAACGTTAATTAAATTTGTTGCTCTTTCTTTCTAATGAAAACAACATTTCACGACATATTAGTTTCTTTACGTGTTTCTATATGATTTTCAGTAATTGATAAACGTGACCTATAGAATCATTCCTTAAAATATTTAACAAAGTAAGACAGCTTACAGAATTTATTATTATTTGTTTTAGCGGATCCCCTAGTGGGGAGCATAGCAACACAGTATCTCCAGAATAGAGAAGAACACGATCGTATAGCACGGCTTTGGACTAAACGTTACGCCACATGAACAACTTTTTGAAAAATCCTGCCCTTTTCATTTCTTCGAAACGAAGAACGGCCACTTAAGGGAGCCCATTTAACTATACTGAAATTTTGATTATTCGAATCGATAAATTATTTTTAATAAATTAATTAAACGTTAGTTAAATTCTCTCGGATTAATCGAATGTTTAACTTATCAATAAACGATTAAATACAGAAGTGCACGATTGCTTGATCTTGATCCGAAGAAAGATAAATATATTCGTTTACATTGAACTTTATGAAAGATGAATGAAAACTTTTTACATATATTCGGTTGATCGATTAAGCGATTATGGGCGTTGCTTGGTGAATCATCTTTTATGTAAAAGAGATAAAGGAACAAATTTTCAAGTAAAATCGATAAAGTAAGTTAAAAGTCATTAAAAATGTGCTGTTATTCGATGATACGTACAAATTTTTGTGTATGTTTAATTTGTTACAAATGTTCATTCGAATAATCATGATTCTGGTTCTCCGTACCTTCGAAAAACTTATTGTATGTATATGTATATCGATCGAAGGACTGCTTTAAATGAAAGACTCTTCAAGATCGTCGATTCGATCATTGTGATGTGCTTTTATATCGAGTATGTAAATGTGCCTAAGATGAATGAATGTGCGTACATGTGCAACCAAACTCTCTTTCACTCTCTAACTCTTGAGACAAAAATTCATCGTCCATCGTATATTCTTACGTACATATAGTTAATTAGCGTTATAATCAAAATGATTACTTAAATTTTTTTCATCATACATTTTTTATGATGAATAATTTCTTTTAATTATGAATATATATTCCTTCAATTATTTAAACAAAACATACTAACGTAGAACATTTTCCAAATACAGAAATATTTCACTAGGAAGGTTAAGGAGCGAGAATAATCAATTCGTGTCAAGTAATTATAATAAGACATTTTTGTTTATATTTCTAACAAATATGACTTAAGAGTGAAAGGGTGAAAGTGAGGGACCTCCGTTTTTTTGTCCTCCGTTTTGTTCATTTGCTCGTTTTAAGAACTCGCGATGAGATAGTATTTAAAAGGATACGTCCATCGATAGTATCGAATAATAGGTTAGGCAATATTATGAACAATACGAATAATTCGACTTGTAAGTAATTACGCTGATAGTTATCTTAAGGGGCCCTATTAAATTTTTAGTTTTTCATATTTCTCTATCAAGTTTACATAAAGTAAATAGAACCATTTAATTAAGTAACACTATTTATTCTGACAAAAAAAGCGCATAACGATTTGCGAACAAATTGTTTATATATACCTTGACCCTTTCGATTCAAAGATTAACTTAGTTATATTTATTCAGTAATTACGATAACAAATTCCTTTCTACTGGTCTCTTATGAATTTAGCGTTCAATAATATACGAATGCTCGTAATTAACTAAATGTTGCGCTTATTTAATTTGACAAGATTGGAATTTCGATTATTTGAAATTCCATTTCTAAATTATGTGGTACTTGGGCCTGTGACATTTAAATCGCTACAACTGTAAATAAACAAAATGTCCTGTATATTAGTGATAAACCATAGATCATGATTTTTATCAGAATTTTATCGATTACATTAACAAACTGATTATAGTAACATTAATGATAATTTCGTCTAATAAGTCTCACAAAGTTATTTTCTTTCGTTAGGAATAAATTAATTGAAAGAACGATTTAACTATGCGAATTGTGAAACTAACAAAATTTTATGCTAGTTAATGATGCAGATAATGTTAGCAGATTGCAGAATAATTCAATAATGGTTCCTTCTGGTAAAAAATAAATTTGCAGAAAAAAATGTTAATCATATAATATAAGCACTGAGAATTTACTATTTTAATTAACGATTTAGGTTTTTATACTCGCGTTGTGTGATAAAGTTTCATCGTTTATTTAAATTTAATCACTGTCAAAATTCCTGTAAATATATTCTGCAACTTTTTCAGAACACGATCTATAGATCTTTTGGACCACTGAAATTGTATATAAATTAAACGTTGAATCTGCTCTTTTTATAATTAAAAAGATTAGTCAAAAAGGGAATTATTTTTATCCAAAAATGTTATATCTGAGAAAATCTAAGAAGACAATTATTTCAATGATATTTGAATGAAAATCGATATTTTAATAATCTCAGAAACCTCAATTTAAATTGATTCGTAAATTCGATGAATTAAAACAAAAGAATGTTCAAGACACATCTTTTAGCTATCTAAGTGTCCGAAGATTGTTTAAAAACATTTAAAATTATGTGTTACGATGTACGAATTACCGTTTAAATTGAATTCTCATTCTACTCTATTCTTTCCTGCGAATTTATTTGTTTTATCAACAAATAGTTGTAGGACAGTACAGGAGAGCATCCCATATAATACTGAATGTTAGCTGCTAATCATAAATAAATATAACAAAATAAAAGAAAAAGTCTGATCATATAGAATTCTCGCCGCCCTTTTTTCTTTACTTTGAAGCGATCGTTTTTTGTTCCAATTTCCTCTAATATATCAACTTTAAAAAATATTTTATACAAATAGGAATAATTTTCTCACAATTTAATTATTTTATGTAATATACATCGAATGGCAAATTTCTTAACTCCTACATGTCGATTTGTAGAGCAAACTTGTAAATAAATTTTGATTTAATGTTATGAAGTCTGTTAATTGGAAAATTATATCAAACCATAAATTCTCACGGAAATAATAATTATGCCGTGGGATAAATTAATGCAATGCTTACTTACTATAGTTTATTAATATAGATAAAAGTTATACGAACAAGACGTGCTAAAGTGATCAGCTCCTAAAGAACGTTAATAATGTATCCATTAATTAATTAAAATACAAGTAGAAAAATATAATAAAAAACTAATAAACGTCATAAAAAACAATCGTTTTTTTTCTCATTTAATATTGATTCCGTATTTTTTTTTTTTAACCTTTCCATCAGTCTTTTCTTTTCAGCCGATTAATTAAGAATAATATACAAAACTTTCTGCTTCTTTACATGAAGCAATAATTACAATTTTTTTTTACAGAATTACATGAATCAATGTCGATCGGATCTTATCATTAAATGAGTGACGTTTGTTTTTGAATATGAAAGTTTTATGATTTAACCATGCGTTTAAAATTTAACATAGTTCAAAATGAAATACATGTATAAATCTATGACTTAAGACTACGAACTAAAACATCGTTAAACAGAGTCAATGTAACAAAAAACGAATCTACAATTTATAAATAATACAATTAAAAATTGATAATCGAATATATGAACCTCGAGAATGTTTCAACAAAATTTGCAATATACAAATCTAAGTGAGAACATATTCAAGTATGTATCAAGTTTCAAATAAACTGGTATTACAATTACTTTAATTAACTCTAATCAATTAATTAACCACTTAGACACATCGCTAAAAATTAGGGACACTTAACGTTTCGGTTATCGTCTACTGAGAAATATATACCTACTAATTGTTTCCTTTTACGATTACTTCTTACTTAAATATTATTGAAACCTCGCTTATTATCTCGCGATAACTATTGAGTCCCCCTGTATCGGTTCCAATTTACATAAATATCGAACACAGACAACTCATAGAGCTTCGTTAAATTATTTAGTTTATTTCGTATATTTTTCTAATAAATATTAAATTGCTCGATGAATTAAGCAAATTTGAAAATTTATAAAATTAAAAATTACATGAATTATTTGCGATAATAATGCTAAATTATTATGTGTAAATAGAACGGAGAATTTATGATATATAATATTTTTATAAAAGATGGGTCAACGCTTAACTACAGTCGTACAAGTATCGATGCTTAACCCATTCAGCTTAAACTGAGCTATATAAATCTGCGAGGCTGTAATCACTGCAATATACCAATTATTAGTTATTAGTTGACTACGGATCTTTATGCAAAATAAAATCTTGGTGAACGTGCCTACAAAAATTGAATCTAAATAGGAATTTATTTTATTCTGCAAATAGTAAAACATGAACTTTACTTTCAATCTTTTTTATATTCTTGCATATTGTAAGTTTGCATTTTGTAAGTTCTTGCACATTCAAATTTCCTATAAATGCATAAAGATCCGCAGGCTAGTTATTAGTATAGTAATATCAATTATTAACGTAGTTCGAAATGCGTCACCACGAGTCTGAGACAACACCTCTCAGTCCTAAACGCAATATCAATGCAGTTTGTTCAGACCAAGTTCAAAATAAATTAAGCTGAATGAGTTAAACATAATTGTAAGGTCCCAGAGACCCCTTTTGAAAAGGGAGCTATAAAATGAACTTGAACAATTTTGGAAATTACTAAACAATAATAAATATATAATTGTAGGAATAGAAAAAATTTCCTTCTACTTTTTTTCTTTATCTTAGAATAAAGATGTATCAAACAAATGTCGAAAGTGAACTTTAACAAATCATTTTTTTCGAAGCAATTAATTATTCACGACAAAATTCTACACCTATTATATAATTATACATTTAAATTTTAGCAAGGAAACGTTCGTGAGCGATCACAGCGCCAAATTGGACGGCGTAAATGCACCGAAGTATACCAATACAATAATATTGTTATAGTTCAGTGTGTTAATGTTGCTTTAACCTTTTGTGCTCGGGTGGCGCCTCTAAGGCGACACATGTAATTTAAAAATGATTTTGTAAACGTACAATTTCAAATTCACTTACATCAGAATACAACTAATTATGAATTGAAATAATACTACATTGAGTCATGAACGTTCGTAGGTGTTTTTCTTCGAAGTAGACTTTTTGGTTTCATAGAAATTTATTATAAAAATGGACTGGATTTGATTCTATAGAATATAGAAAAATGCCTCGAGCGCAAAGGGTTAAGTTTTCATGTAACATAAAATCACGTCACGACTTTTGACATTGTATGTTCAAACTTTGAACTTCAAAGTTTAACCTTTTCTGATTCCAATATATTCGAAAGTTAAACGATGCGTTATTACTTTTTAATCGCAAATATCTATTCCATTATTTTTTATATAAATAATTAATTTCAAAATATTACCAGCCGTCAAAATTATGTACAAAATATAACACAAACTGAGTTTAAGACTGTACTAACTGCAACTCCTCAAAGTTAAATGACTTCTAGAAGAGCGTACGAAATACTTTATTTATTAAAACAATAATCTTTGGTATAATATAACTCATATTTGACGAAAGAAATATTAATGCGGTCCCTGGGGCCGTGCAACTATTGTTAAGGGTTAATTTACAATTACTAAAACTATCTAAAACATTAATCATTGTTTCTATGAACAATTCGAATTATTACAAAGTTAAACAACCACTTATTTACATTTCGATACAAGTGTTTTCTCGTCATCTTTGAAATGAACGTAATCGAGTGATCTAAAAGTATAAAATTAAATTTATAGAGTATGTGTATAATTTTAATTTCATATGTATATTAGTCATATAGCTCTAAAGATGAATCGAAAAGCAAATAAATGGATCTTTAAAACTTCTCGATTAATAATTCGAATTACTTTTACGATGAATAAATGATTTCAATTTTGTTCTTTCTGGCAATCATAGAAATAGAGCAGGATTCGAATTTTGGAAACTTTAAAAGTTATTCTGGTTGGCTTTTTTGTTATTTAATTCTTTCAGACTTTTCTTATCTTAAGCCGAGGTACCTGGAAGTACCCGACCCAATTCTTTTGATTACTCGGTAACTTTCTTGTTACATTAAAATATGCGAGATTTCAAAATAAGGAAAAAGGGGATTGCAATGACAATTATTGTAATTACAATAAAATTCGTGTTAAATCGACGCAATGCCGTGAGTGAGCAATATTATTTCGTGACTTTTTTTTGGAAGCTGTTTTGCGTGAACGATAATAAAAATCTGTCGTCGCGAAATTTCGAATCGTTCGTGTTGACTACTATGCGATCGATTTTCTAAATTCTAAAGTTTGGACAAATTCTTGTATTCTTTTGTTGCACGATTCTACATAGCTTTTAAAAATGAAATCAATTTCTCTTTTGTCAACACTCAATCAATGATACAAATCGTAACTACATAAAAAGTCTAAAAGAGGTAGTCAAAGTTTAAAAGCTTACTTCACACATTTTAAGAACAAACAGATAGAATTATAGATCATTCTTATCCAGTACAAACAACCGAAGATAAAATAAAGAAATGCTTTAGGAATTTTACGACCTTTTTCTTTTTTATCCTTAAAATGAGTAAAATATATACTTCTAAAGTTTGGTCATCTATTTTGGTTACAACTTGTATAAAAGAGTATAATTATAAAAATTGTAATTTGTAAAACTGCTCGAGAATAGATAAATGTATGTCTTTTTTTTCTAACTTAATGACTTATAAACTTTTTGTAGAGAGTTCATTGACAAAGATATAAATTGTTTTTCTACTTTAGATGTTTATATTAACTTTGTAGTTACTGAAGCTGGATAACAATATTTCTAATACTTACGAACTGCAATTCAGTATAAAAAAAATGGATGATTTTTAACTTAAATTTGTATTGTACAGTTCACTTTATGTCATTTTAGCTTATATAAAATGATAGTATATGTAAGTTTAGAGAACAAAAGAATAGTTCATACCAATTGAAGTCGATAAATAAAATTAAGTATTCACATATTTATTTGATTATTATTAATGTTTACGATAACAAAATACTATTAATAGAAAATAAGGTATTACGATACACCTTCAATATTTTGTCTTCAAATTCAGGAATTCACAAATTGAAGAATATAAAAAGTAAATATTTATCCAGCTCCGCTATACACGCTAAAAATGCATTTTACAAAATAAAACTACAACATACTAAATGAATTAAACATGTTGCACAGAGTGAATATTTAAAAGATGATTTTCATTTTAATATATTGAGGCACTGAAAGAGTCTTTCAGACTGTAACACACATCAAGCCAAATATATAGTGATCATCCTATCTCCGTTCAAAACATTCGTATGTCGCAAACTTTAATTTCATACACGGCGCAGTCTAAGAAGGAGCAGTTTGGTTTTTACCATTTGGCAGATAGTGGCAGTAAGTGAATTATAATTCTCCAATGGTCTGCTTTCTTCTTAAGATAAACTGCAGATGAACATTGGTTTAGTCTGCAGTCAGGTTCTAAGTAAATGGTCTTGCGACGACTTTAGAATTATTCTTTTAATGAATGCACGACGAACAACACTTAGAGTTATAATGCCTCCTAATGGATGTCAGATCAGTGTGCTGCGGTTTCGCTGGAAGTAGAATATAATTAAATTGTTCATGACAATATATAATTTCGGTTAGAATACATTCAGTGCCATGTGTGGCAAAGCAAGAATGTGCAGTTTACGCTTTCCAAAATAAGGAACTTAATTTAGGATATTGAATATTACATTATTAATTATACAATAAAATGCTAGATAGAGTAAGATTGTACTTAAATTTGAGATTCATTTCAAGATGTTAATATTCAGTGGCATTATAACTTAATTCTGTCACAAACAGAAAACCTCTATATTATTGACTGCCATAATGGACTGCTTTAATAGAGTTGTTTTTTTAAGTTGGAGATTAGATTCCCTCATATCTCTGTATCTTGAGCCACAACAAAGGGGTTTAAGAGAAACAGCTTCAGGACCTTGGTCAGCTGAAGCTGTAGCCTTTCCTGAACTGTTCCAGAGAAAGCAAACAAACGAATCAAAAATGCACACTACTGCTATCACCTTATATGGTAGCTCATAGACTCCTTGTCTACTTCATTACACTCTAACTGTCAACTTGAGTACTGAATCCAATAGCTTGGAAGGTATCCTTCGCTTATATTAGGTATCACACACTGTCGAGTCATACAGACCCAATGTAAAATTTTCATATGTAAAGATCATTGGCATCAAAAGTATGTGAATTTATTGGCACTATTTATTGTTATCAATGATACAGTTTATTTAATCCATCATTTGATCCATTAATCTCAATGTATTTCTTTATAAATAATAAATTTGTAATCAGTGAAACCTATTATTTAATTAAACTTTGAACCAAATAAAAATATCCATTCCATCAATTTAATATTCAACGTCCAAATTGTGGAAAGCGTAGATATAAAAATCAAGTTTTTAAAAAATTGTACACCGTTAATGTTTAACTGAACACATTTGTTTACTAAATGCATCGATTTTGCCTCAGTGCAGACACAGTTCCATTTTGTATACAGAACTGATTTCAAAGTTTTCCAAATATACAATCGTGCAATCATATTACCTTAATATTAAATTTATTAATAATAATGTATGGCGTCAACACTACGTAAACTTCGTATGAACAACAGAACGCTCTCTCAATTCTTACATAAATAGTGATTTTTTCGGATCATATCTATGGAACACATGTACCTTTTTTAAGTGAAGTGCAATAACTGAATGACAGTCTTACTGGTATAAGCATAAAAATTGTTAGAAACAAAAGAAATTGAGCAAGATATTATGAATCGTTCGTATTAGAAATTAGTCGTAAGATAATGTAAACAGTAGTAAAAATGTATTACAAATTTTACTTATTATAAGTACTTTTAATCTATTTGATTATTACCCATAATGCTTTTTTAATATATAACCTTCTTTTTTAATAAACATTTTGTTGATTTCGCTATTGTTATTTTTATTTGATACTTAAAAAAAAATTATACATAATTTATCAAACAATAGGTAGACAAAATTACCATACAAAGTTCGAAAAGTCATAGCGCTAGAATATTTTTAATAAGGCTGTGAAATAAGCTGATATCTAATATAAGAACTTTAATTATTTTCATATTGAAAGCTTAACAGTTTCAACAATTACAATAATTTCTGTTTAATGTTAAATAAAAAATGAAGTAACATACTGAGATATCCAAGACGATGATCTGCAAATCAAAGCTATGAAGAAACGTGATTGTAACAAAACGAATGCTAATATTTATGTATATAAAATTGATATCTTAACATATATATTACTTTCACTTTATAGTTCTTGAATCTTCATATGTAGTTTCGTAACAAAGTAAAATTATTCTTGTTCCATTAACATACAATAAAAGTGATCAGTCTTAAAAAAAACAGTCAGAAAGACATGATACTGCACAAAAATACTTGCTTCATTTTATAACAAAACTTTTAGCATCAAAACAAAAGTTTCTGAATAAAATTTTAAACGTTAGTTATAATACAAATACCACCGAAATTACTGCTGCTACTAATAATAAGAATGGCAGTAGCAGCAGCAGTAATAATAATAGAAGTGAGAGTGATTATTTCTACATGCATAATAGAATATAAAACATAATATTTATTAACAATGACAGCTTTGATAATTTTAGGTAGAAGTAAATTCCTTTATACAGGGTGTTTACAAAAATGTAAGATATTTCTTTTAAGACGAATTCTACATGTCGAATAAGGAAAATAATCATTTATCATTCTGCAATCTGAGGATTCATTTTCTATATGTAAGCATTTTAGCCATGAATTCCAGGTAATTTTTACTGATTTCAGCATCGCAGAACTACAATTTAAAAGTCACAAGAGTGAAAAAAATGTAGTTTAATTGTCAAATTGCAAATTGGTAGAAGTGTTCCTAATTTTTATGGCTGGAACAGTTCTTAAAAGAAGTCTCACACTTTTATGAGCACCTTGTATAGAAGTAGATGATTCTGTCTTCCATTTTTTGTGCAACATGGTAAAAATGATATACAATGTGCAGTTTGTGCAATATTCTGTTACTGAAAGAGAAAAACTGGAACAATTGTCACATAAATGTGTGATATCGAAAGAAATAGAGCACATTTCGGAGCCTGAGTGCAATTTTTAAGCAATAGAACTGTAGATAACTGTCTGCTTACACAGTCTCGTACTCGCGACGAATTGAACGTGCCAAACAGCATGCGAAGATTACTCCGATTAACTGAAATAAAAAAAATCCGTTATATTTTTTAAAGGTATCAGGGATAATTCATTATATTTAACATTCAAAATATTTAAACATATTTTTTAGCGTGTTACATGGATCTATAAATATTCGTATTAACTAAATAAACATTTCCTATTTAATTATTACGCCTAATACATTTTTACATAAATAAGGAAGTAGGCACAATACAAATAATGAACTACGTTTTATTCATGAGCACAAATAACTATGAGTCATGTTTAATGGATGATACGTGCGTAATTATTGTGCTGAAGTACATGGACAAAAATATTTTTCTAGCCGCTTGAATCGAAAAAAAAAACCACTAGGTACATAAAAATGTTAGTTTTTGGGAACAATTCTGTAAGAGTTTCACTTCGTTATTTCATTTTTTCATATATTTATAAGTGTAATTAGTGAACAAAAATTCCAAAATTAATTTAGCATAATTGAGTTGTATTCAGAAATGATAAGATTAAGGAGGCGTAATACTGTGAAAATGAGCTTCGAAGCTTCAAAGTCTGATTTCATTTAGTTATAGTTTATCAATAATATCGATGTAATATTAAATTAAATTGGAAATAAATATAAAATAAATAAGTAATAATTACCTGAATAATAGCAATCCCAATGCCCACACCACCCAAAATCAATGCATTATGCTCAATAGCTTGTTGAAGATTATGCATACACCCATTTTCATATATGTAAATTGAATTCAGGTCACATTCAGATCCTTTTGGTACTTCTCTACAGCAAGAATTTGGTACGATGTTGTCCACGAAACCAAAGCGACTCCAGTCATTTGAGCTAATCATTCCACAACATTGTAGCTGAAATTAAATAATTATTTTTTATTATATACTTGCTATATATTATCACATGCGAGACCTACTCTAGCAAAATATACAGCTAAAGTGGGTATCAAACCATTTCCATCTTTTTATACAATTATGAAATTAATCTAGTAATTTTTTAAGTACTGACTTTTCTTAGGCTGCAAGGTCAATATTTCAATGCAATTTGTGTTTGTTTAATACATTCGCGCCGGCGCTGGTATTTATTTTTCTCGCCATGGGGCGGCGCGGTGGTTCACGGCATTTGATAAACACGCAAGCCACAGGCTCTACACGCCGCTCGATGAGAGAGGCAAGCGCGAGCCACCAGTGGTACACGCTGGCGCGAACGTGTTAAATTGATTTAAAAAAATTTAGTGTATTATTGTGACTTGGTTGAGCATGTGAGAACTTAATGGATAGCCTTGTATTTGCATATATTTAACATATAAGAACATAAACTTTACATTATGCATACTTACGTCATGTTGCATGATATCCCAAGATCTATGAATGTCATCATTGGTCATGTAGCTCTCCATTGTAGTATTCATTCGACTTTCTACCATATCCTGAACTTTTCCGCGCATCATATATCCAGAAATACCAGCACCAAGTTCCAGTGCGAATATTAGAAGGAGCAATACCGAGAACTATATGGAAAATAAAGTTGGATTGTATTTAATAATTAAATTATATTTAATCAATTTTAGTTTCAGAACTGTGTAAAGACTGATATATATTTAATGTAAAAAATATATAGTAGTGTAATCTCTACCGTGATTATCATGCAATGGTTCTCCTTGACAGCTCCACAACAGCCAAAGAATGATACAATGAACACAACAGCACCAACTACAATCATTAATACAGGTGCCACAAAGAACCAACTGTCCATAAAATTATTATATCCACTGTAAACTACAAGAATCACAGTGCCAACTGCAATAAACACGATCCCAGTTATCTGTAATCAATGAAATTTGATAGTTATGTTTAGAAACAATATTTACAAATATGAGCATTATTAGTAAATTACATTCATTTTTCTGCTATGTTGTTATTAGTAAATTAGGAATTGTGTAAAGAAAGTAAATTTATGTCTGTGATGATATTTTCATGTACAAAAGTAATGGTAAATGTATATTTTACCATTTTCTTTTATTATGTACATTTGCTTAAGTGAAGAGTTTTATTTAAAAAGGTGCGAAGTTGTATAACTTGACTATAACACCTAATGTACTAGTCCAACAATTGTTTGTTGTTTACATTCATTTAATTCTTACTTTACATTATGTACTTTGCATTTGCATTTGCTTAAATACTTCTCTTTATTATTCTTTGGCATCCCCATTAGAGGGTGTCAGTAGTTTGTTGGAGCTCACTGGCCACCTTTATAGCTCAGGAACCTTGGAATTGCTAAACCTGTACTGTAGCTACAATTAAACATAGCTACAGTCCCTGAGGGCTATAGTTGCTTAACATTCATTACTTTTGGTATACTCAAAGACTTTAATCTACATTTTCTAGAAAGAATTAAGCACATACTTTTATTTTATCTTAATTTAATACTGATATGATGAAATTTTAAATGTGCCAATATTCTTGTTCGTTACTGTATGTGCAGATAACTTGATTAAATTATCAGTTATAATATGATAGCAAAGTTTGTGCTTTTCATTGATAAAAGATTTGTCTTGTAACACCTATTCATTATTATTCTATCTATAATAAATTTATAAAAATTCCCTTAACAATGTGAAATCAGCTTACTTAAACATTTTATATTTAAGAAACGAAATACAATTATGTACAGACACATAACAAAGAGAAGCATTCACAGAATTCTCAAATATGTACATATAAGAAACACTATTTATAATATTAAATATATTTTTAAAGGCAGATAGGTACATGTAATTCACAAAGCATGTACATAAATAAGAATAATGCACAAGACTCTTCTAAACACGAATAATTTATAACTTAACCTATGGAATATGGATATGCAACCTATCTACAAATGCAGAGAGTAATTGCTTAATGGTTTCATTTCATCGATGGACTCGCAAAAGAAATAATAAAATTAAATTTTTACAATTAAACTGAAACCTATTGAAAGATGCTAATCATTAATAGTCGGTGCAGATTCTTTAGGTTGATTATGTTTTCAAGCTGATAAGTATGATTAGATTTATTCACAGTAAGAACATGACTAATAAAATGTAGAAGCTTGTACATGTAATATTTAATAAAAAGTTATTACTGAAAAAGGTTTATAATTACGTAAAACGAATTGAATAACAAGAATTAATATATGCTCTTGTGATATTTTTATAAAAACTCATTTGATTGAATGCATATTTTAGAATGTGTGCAACATTTTAAATATTACGTTTATATTCAACGACATAGTAAGACCTAAAATGTAATTGTTACAATGTAAAAGTGTAGAAATCGAGATCTTATCCATTTGAATCGATGATCAAAGTATCTCTCCTTACTACAAAGTAATTCTTATTTTTATTTATAGTCAATTTTATTTAGACTAAATCGTTTCATATAAAAAATATATTAATTTGAATATTTCATTGGAAATTTGGACTCGATAATATTTCTTAAAAAACAAGTTCTCACACTTGTTTCGAATAGTGAATGACGAAAACTGTAAACACTTCGATTTGTGATTATTTTCACACATTCGAATAAAATAATCGATAGCGGCATCGCTATAATTCAACGTAGTTTACTCGATGTACATTCAATTTGATCTTCTCGTTTTTCGTCGAGATGATAAATAAACGAATCTTTTCAAAAAATACCAAATAGATGATGGAAAACAAAACTAAGAATTACGGAAACACGAATACAATATGGTGACTCACTGCAAATATTAAGTTGAAGAGAAACGTCAGGTACTTGATACAAGCCATGCCGCCGGACACCATTGTTACAATCACTGTTCACTACTTTCGAGACAAACGGATACAAAAGTTACGAATTAACGCAAGAAATAGAACCAAGTGCTATGTGCGTTGTTCCGATAATTCCGTTACAATTATGCACCACAATACATGCACGCGCTTCGAAACTTCGCTGGAGAATACCCGTATTTTCGTCTATCCAACCAGCCTGGCTTGAATGCGCGCGCACCTTTCCCCTAATTTACTCAGAACTGGCTACGTTCATCGCAGAACCCTGGGTTCTAAATTTATTTAGAGTTACGCACACATCACCAACATTAATTGTTAAATATATACTTCTAATTAGGAAGGAACATAAAATCTTCGTATACGCTAAAGGAACTATTAAAAAAATACTGAAAGTATGGATTAAACGCAATAATTAAAAATTGCGCGTTTCACATAGAACTGCGTAGGAGAATAAAATCAATTTTATACTCGTAAGCAAGTATAAATAAAAACAAAATTTATGTTGTCGTTAATCTTGCTTGCAATGGAAGTATAACTAATTCCATTTTGATAACGAATTACTATTGGGTTATCTTTAAGTTACTTTTAAGTAACCAAAATCATGCACAACCAGCTAGACTGTAATTTCTTTGCTGGAAATAAATAATAAATAATTATATAATTGTATGCTTCTGCAACTAAACATATTCGTCACTGTACTCGTTCGTTAGAATAGTTATTTAATGTATTATACATACTATCTTGTAATTGAAGACTCGTAATAAATATGTATTTACACATGATATGTTAATTACATTCAATTTGAATTATTTTAATTCAATGAAATGTATTTATTCGCGATAGACGTTCAACAATACAATATGTATAATATATACGTACATATCTAACAAATAAAATTAAACTAATATAGACCCAATTGGGACCCAATACTTTAAAGTATTAAACTGTATTTAATATATGTTTATTTTAACAAGTTAATTAAATAAATGTAACTGTGTATATGACTAAGTTTTTAGTAAAAATGGTACAGGTAAAATGTGACACTTTTTACAATCAAAATTATTTATATTCATATTTTAAAGTATACGTTTCATACAATTTTTTTCAGACTATCCTCATTTGTAATTATGCAATTGGATTATTGCATCGAACCAACAGGTGTTTGGAAGAATTTTTGGTCAGTTATATAACTATTAACTATTTGCTACATACAAATTACGTTTTCGATTTTATCCCTCACTATGAGGCTGTTATGTAATATGTTTAGTTAAAATTTCTTCACTTAAATATTTCTGTTAGCGTTTTCTTTTTTCAATTTATGCCATGCTTAATCTGTTTCTTTATATAATTTAACATGTTTGTATGTTTTGCGTGCAAAAATATTATGCTTGTATTTTCATCCATATTGATGAAAATATATCATTACACTTTAAAGTGGTTTACTTTAATAATATGCATTCATCTTTTTTGTATTAATAATAAACGAATTAATACGAATTATACGGTCTAATAAATAATTTCTTCAATATATTTAAAAAAAAAACTATAGTTGCTTAATTGTTTGTTTCCTATTGTTATACAGTATTTTGTTACATTATAAAGGGAAAGAATACAACATAAGATTCAAATGAAACAATAAGACGGCCCTGAGTATATACAATGCACGTTCGTTGACGATTCTGCGCCTCCAGTTGAACAGCGACGAGTGCAATTTTACGATCGATCTCTTCATATTTGTCATGCAATCCATAAACCATCGGTGTGAATTGCAATCTATGCTATATTCCCACAAATTTCAAACCTTTACGATCTATACATAGAAGGAAACTCTGTAAGAGTATGTATTTTTGCAAACTTGCTTTTCCACGAATTGCTAATTTTCTTGAGTTTGTTAAATGATATCAAAGATCGAAAGCTTCGTTCGCAATTTTTGTTTACTCGCCCGTCTGAATGTTTCATCCATCAGAACTCGAAATTCGATTGATTTCGAACTTGTTCATACAAGAAATGTAATTATAAGAAAATGTATTTATTATATTTTGTTATAGGATACACTTAACTGTAACGAATTTTGGCGTGGGCCAAGCCTAATATAAAATGAACATTTGAGTTGGAAAATATGGTAAAATAATATTCAATAGAACATTTACTGTAGAATGGTTTCCCAGAAGGAAATGAATATTTCTCCAAGTAATTTTGATTTCATGATGTCGTTTATACATTACTGTATCTTTGTATTTTTTATAATAATGTTATAAAAATGTGTTTAGTTAAAATTCAATGTAATTTTGGAATAAAATACGGTAATAAACAATCAGTGCACATATTCCTTCTCTATTAAAAAATGGCTATTATTGTTACATAGGTCTGACTTTTGAATAATAAAGTATGCTAAAATATTATAAAATTGCTATGCTTTAATTCTGAATTGAAACAGAGAAAACAGCGAGAGAAAACACTTAGTAATTACAGTATGATATTTCATATTCATAGTTAGGTTTGTCCTTACAATCCCTTAATATTGATTCTTTGCATTTAATAGATACACGGTACGTCATTCGTTCCAGTTCGATATGACGCTAGTTTTACATTTATTGTGCATGTTCTTACATACGCCTAACCCAGACCTAATCCAAGCCTACTTTGGTTCGATACAACGCTAGTATTACAATTATTATTGGCAGGGAATTATTTTGGTTTATCGTGTATGGAAACTATATTCATTGATACGAAAATTCTTATTTTTCTCATATTTCGAATATAAAAAAAAGAGGCTATCACATATCTCATACTATCTATTTATGAATAAAAACTTACAGATCCTCAATCAAAGATTGAATGACAGCGGTTGATAAAGTAATTTTTGGAGAAAAAATATAACCGACTTTGAAAAATATTAAAACTGCACTGAAAAGTATGAAATAATTTCTATTTCCTTTATATTGAATTGTATTTAAATTACCAAACTTGGTTTAACTTTCTGTCTGAGGAACAAAAAATATGGCTATCATTATATCTACTTTAGAGATCGTATACATTAACACTATTCAATATTACCGGACCCCACCAAATACTATCACAAATCTACTCAGACAGTAATTCCATGGACAGAGTATGCAGGGTGTCCCAGAACTCCTGTAAGAACCGACAACCGGTAGTTGACACGATTCTGAACAACAATTTCCTTTGCAAAAATATCGATAGTTGACACGATTCTGAACAACAATTTCCTTTGCAAAAATGTCGGTGGGGGCTTCATTTTTGAATTATTAACGAAAAACACCGACCAATCACAGCGTTCGATTAGCACGCGCTCAGCTGGCTACGCCGTGACCTGGCGTAACCAGCCAATCCTGGCTCTAGCTTATACTCTTGCGGCTGAGCGCGCGCTAATCCGGCGCTGTGATTGGTCGGTGGATTGTCGTTAATAATTCAAAAATGAAGCCCCCACCGACATTTTTGCAAAAGAAATTGTTGTTCAAAGTCGTGTCAGCTACCTCCATTTCCGGTTCTTACAGGAGTTCTGGAACACTCTGTATACAGGGTAAGTCACCTAACGTTACCACCTCAAATATCTTTGTTGTTTTTAAAGATGTTTTCAAAAACATTTTTGTTTTTATGTCATTATTTTTGAAGATATCAAGGTCACCTTCATTTTTTGTCAAAATAAAACCACTCTTTTTCAAACACCTACAATGATAGTTTACTTTCATTGCGAATTCAACGACCATAATTAGTCAAGGTCATTTAAGGTCACGGAGTCAAGCCGAATAGCATACCTCCTTCGAAATAAACAACTCCGTTGGGATCGACGAGTTGCTTATTTCGAGACAATACTGTAAATCGCAGTTTAATTGAATAGAGGATGTTTGAAAACCTTAGTATGTTTACTACAAGCCTCACTTGTGATAAACGCATTCGGCTTTCATTTTGTAAATCTTATACGTTTTCTCTGTCCGTGACCTTGAATGATCTTGACTAATAATGGTCGTTGAATTCGCTATGAAAGGGACTATCATTGTAGGTGTTTAAAAAAAATGAAGGTGACCTTGATATCTTCAAACATAATGACATAAAACAAAAATGACATAAAAAAAATCGTGTGAGCACCATTGAAACATTAAACTTTGACCTTATGATATTTGATGTATCTTTAAAAACAACAAAGATATTTGAGCTTGGTAACGTTAGGTTACCATATGCACCCTGTATGTAGTTTAAGATTGTAATTATAATTATAGTTAAGATTTATAGCTGTTCATTTTATTGCAAATAAATAATAAAAATAAAAAATAATACGTAAAAAATAATATGTAACTAGTGTAATGTTAACTAAAATCCTATGTATATGCAGGGGGTTTCGTAACTAGTGTGAGAACGCGAAATCGGGAATATCTGAGACGATTATGAACAACAATTTTCTGATAAATATGTCGGTTGTATTTCGTTAATAATTTACAAACCAAGCCCGATTCGACATCTTTGCGAATTAAATTGTCGTTTATAATCGTCTCAGCTACCCCTCATTTCCGCATTTTAAGCTAGTTACAGGATACTCTATATATAAATATTCCTTTCCTAAAAATTAATATAACGTCATGAAAAGTTTTGTGAACGTTCTCGCAACGTACAGAGAACGTTACTTTCGGATATTTATAAAACATCCTGGAAATATCTACAGCAAACGTTCCATGGACGTTCTAAGTCCTAACTAATACCTTCGAAAGACGTTTAAAGAACCTAAACGGGACGTTCAGGGGACGTATGGACGTTATCAGGATGCCCATCGGATGTGCGAAACTTCCAGCACGGACGTTCTACGGATCTACACAAGATGTCCCTGTGCTATCTGGGTATAATTTTCATTATGGTAATCATGGAATTGAATTAATCGATAAGAGTGAAAATAATGAAAGTTCAAAACAATAAAACGAGAAAAGTTTTGATAAATTTGAAATTGTTGTCTTCAAAGTCTAGTAACCTTGGCTGACAGTATTACACTCGCGCATGCGCCTCGAACGCAGCTACGCGATATTGTGTAAAAGCAGTGAATCGTTGCGATGTTCTCGGCCGGTCTCTGCGTTTTCTTCTAACTTCAGAAGAACGGAACAAAATCACACCGTACATTCAGTTTTTTTTTCCTTTTCCACGAAGATATTAAATTTTGTTAATTAGTATTTTGTTTGAGTCTAAATAAGAAAAAATGGTTAACTCCCTGAATTTGTCTTTGGGCTCAAAATGTGTCAAGTATGTTATGTTCGTATTCAACCTGCTCTTCGTTGTAAGTAATTTCTGTTTCTTGAGTGATTTTTACTATGCGTATGATTACGCAGACGAGTCAAACAACAATTTCGATATGTGTATTTGACAAAGTTTTGTTTCACACTTACGTTATTGCGTAAGTTTGTTACTTTATATATATTTTTCGATCGAAGGATCATACGAAAAGTGATTCGTTCGACAATTTTTGTTTCTTTTCGTTAGTTAATGCAGGTTCTTCCGAAATAAACGCATATTAATCCACTTTTATCTAAACTTTCTTTATAATTTAACATAAATGATAAATTTCAAATTGTTTTCTTTATATTAAAGTAAGTTTATCAGTCCTGTCAATTACTTAGGTGAGGTTAATACTGTACTAACCTCCATCTAACCTATATTTAAAGTAAAATATTAGTATAAGTTTTTGTACAATTTACTGAAAATAAAAGGATTTAGATGAAACGTGAAGTAAAATTCATAACCGAATGTAAAGTTAATTGTGGACAGATGTTTGTTACAGTAAAATGACACGTTTGTCTCTACAGATCATTCTATGCGTCATACACAATTCGATATATCGATAGCGGTTACATGCATGTAGATGTATCTGCGTCTTATTTTTCCGCTTTAATTCCCAAAAAGATACCTATACATAAGCAAATTGCGGGCCTTAACAAAGAATGTAGACATTGGATTACAAATTCGTTTTAAAATTCCATTTCGTAATTTATACATTTACGTACAAATATGAACAAATTAATCTCGGGGTTTTTTTTTTATTTATTAACGCCTCTATCGCATTGCATTTCATTAAAAGATATGAAACATACGTTGACGTTGTGCAACTGATATACTGTATAAAAAAAGGAAATATGATCTAAAAATAAAAGATAAAAAGAAAGTCATTTGTGCGAATATTTTTTCCAAAGTGACTATTAAATTTGTTGTTCTAAATACGATGAAAAGTTACTATTGACGATAGCAGCTTCGCTTTCAGATTCTATAACAAAGTCTTTAGATCGATACCACGTTTCATGTAGAATATTTGTGAAGTCAATAACAAAAAAATTGTGATAAACGAAGTATTAAAATGACAGAGTGATTATACGGGTATACATGCGTTATAAATAGTTAATTATCATCATTTTAACATAAAAAAAGTAAATCGCTGCGGACAGGATTCGAACCTGTGTGGGTAGAAAACCCAATGGATTTCAAGTCCATCTCCTTAACCGCTCGGACACCGCAGCAGTTGAACAGACCGTTCATTTTTTTGAACACATTGTACAAGTTGATCCAAGATTTACATAAACATTTGTAGATACTGTAACATTACTATGTATTTAAATGTTTTTACAAATTAATATTATAATATTTTGAATTAAAACAATTTATGATATTTAGTTATATGTAACAAATTGTTACTAACAATTATGATATACGAGAAAATTTTTATTCGAATAATAAGTGAACAAAAATCATGCTCGTGACTTTAATTCAAGAGTTAAATTTGATTTTTTTTTTTAAATTATATTACTGTGTTAATAAAAATATATCATATTATTAAAGAAAAATATCGTGGATTTTGAAATCTTTTAAAATACGACCTCCAATGCATATACATATGCATATAAATATATACAATTTGATACTCATTTTGAAATGTTCCTTTTAATTGCAATAATTACTTACATAATTGTAATACAACTTGAAAATACTTTTCTATTTTGTCAGTGATATTGACGTATTTTATAAATATTTCTTTTTTATATACTATCGACTATTATTCCCAATCTTTGTATGTTTAACTTCGATTTCTGGATTTTTATATTTCTTTTCCGGCTCGTCCTAACGTTTGGCTTCGATTTTTCTCCCACCATTCTTCTACCGTTAATTGGATCTAAAGAACCAGTTTAGTATTGTAACTGATTCAATCTAATTTTCGACTGATCCAATTTGCGATGTGGGCGACGTATAGACTGCTTTAAAATACAACCAGAAAATCGATCGTTCTCTACGTGAATCGATACCAATAATTTTGTATAGTTAATAAAATTTTTGAACGAAACGTAGAAGAGGTTTGATGATTTGAATTATGTTTAAAAGAGCTTGTTACATCCTTGAACTTGTATTATGCAGAAAACATTGTTTTTTTTTTTTCAGATAACGGGGATAATTTTGTTATGCATCGGACTGGCAATCCACGGTGTCTACCACAATTACCAACACTTCCTGGACAGTAAATTTTTGTCAGTTCCTTCGCTTCTTGTTGCAATTGGGTCAATCATCTTTTTCATCGCTTTCTTCGGATGTTGCGGAGCACTTCGTGAATCTTATTGGATGATAGTAACGGTAATTCATAATTTAATTACATTGATTCCCATCAGTGTGAATTGTGAATCGTGAAGCAGTACCATTGGATTCTTCAGAAATTTTACAAATCTTAACGAATCGTTAATTTATGAACAGTTCTTTCTCTCTTGTTAAATACTCTATAAAAGCTTTGAAGATTACGTTTTATCTTTGTAATTCCCTTGGAGAATCTCAGCTATTATTATTAGGAATAATTATTAATAATATATTGTTTATTGAAGTTCCTAATGAAGACATTAAGAAATGTCATGCAATTATATTTGCAGTTAAATATATAGTTTTAGTTCATTGTTATAGTATATAGTTGAAAGTTCATTGACGAATATAATTTTTATTAGATTCAATGCAAACTATAGAATTTATTTAAATTAACGGAGTATTTAATAGAACTACCCTTTTCAAGGTGTTACAACATTTTTGGGACACCCTGTATATATAAATTTTTATAATTTTTATTGTAATTTTTAATTATAATTTTTATATTGTTATTATTAATTTTTATAATTGAATTTTGTTCATTAAAAACATTAATATTTCCCTTTACGACAAAATTAAAACCCAGAATTCCTTTTTTTACACGGTTGAGTGTTATTTATGAAATTGTTATATTAAAACTGTTAAAAGTTTCAAAGAAACAGATTTATATAATACATATACATTATATATATTTATGGCTAAAAAAGATGAGTTTCGATGTTTCTATAATACGATAAATTTTATTTGTTTTTGTTCGTAGTTCACTTCTTTGTTGGTGATCGTTTTTATCATGGAACTCTCAGGTGGTATTTCTGGATACGTTTTGAGAGACAGAGCATCGACTATTATACAAGAAAAAATGGACAACACGATGAAGATGTACAGTAACAACACGGAAATAGCCACTATTTGGGATGGACTTCAACGCGATGTAAAATTGATTGCATTTTCTTTATGGAAATTTTGTTCTCATGATTTCATTGATTAATCGGGTTGAGACTCGGTTAGAATCGGAACCTCTCAACTCGATGGACACAAAACAATAAATCGATCAGATCTCATCAATCGCAACTAGACTGTGAATGTGTACCATAGCAACTTTTTGTTAAACAGTTTTTTCATATGACTATAAACAACAGAGATATTTAGATGTTCTCATTTAAATGACGAACTCTGTACGATACATAAATGGATCAGTTACACATATATGTTTCATTGATATGTTAATATTATATTTTATTGATACACCAATGTTATATGTGTATTACCTTGCAACTATGTAAAATATAATTGTCAATTATTTCAGTTTCATTGTTGTGGAACAACGAACGCGAGCGACTGGCAAATTATGCTGCATACGCAGGCCATTCCTGTTTCGTGCTGTGACGTCCAAGTGGGCGCTATGGAAACAGCAAATTGTACTACTTCTTCGCCGACTCTACATCACGATGGTTGTTACACCAAGTTCGTCTCCTTCATTAAATCTCACGCCGTTCAACTTGGGGGTGTTGGCATTGGCATTGCCATTGTTCAGGTAATTAGCATCTGTGTTTGAACAATACTTTTATGATTTTATATAGAATGTGTTAAAACAAAAATTTACACAACTTTTATCATTTTGTACCGTATCAAACAATGAACAGAAATTTGTTACCTCATAGGAAGTTAATCGTGTTGATTGTTACAATAATTAATTTTCTTTTGCTTTCAGGTGATTGGAATCTGGTTTTCAATTTACCTAGCACGGTCGATTAGGAACAGTTACGAAAGCGTGTAAAGATTTTGAAGGAGTTTAAAGAATGATTACTCGTAGATCGAACATCTGTAATCGGACGATAATTACGAGTTAAAAATATAACTACATTATTTTACTAAGAAACGTGTGTTACGAATGAAATATTTTATATTTTAAAGACCAATGTACCTTGGAATTTCGAATCCATCGGGCATGATACATATATGCCTGCGTTACTGTATATTAGCAACAGATAATGCTAATGTCCTACAGCATACGCTAAACATTCTGTAATTAAAACGATCTCAATGGAATAAAGAATACGATCCTCTTCCTATTTTAATTCGTTTATGTACGAGAAACTTATAATATTATAATGTACATATAACTCCTAACATGTTTACAAATCTACAAATAAATTATTATTCCATTTAGAATCTATTTATAAATGCACACAAATTTATAAACGATTTGTGGATCTAGACATATGTTTATAAAGGCCTAGCAATCTTATAAAATAAAAAACTATTTCTGAAAGAGTTTTACTTTTTATTTAGTATAGGTACGCCACTGCTGCAGAGACTGCTTATAACAATAGGAATGTGTTAGTTACATGTCTGTGAGACAAGATGCGCTCATCAATAAGTTTTTTTGTTATAAGTGCTTTGCTGTAGGCGTCACGAAGGCGGTACTAGTATCGCATCGCGCATAACTTCCAAGGAGAAAAAGGAGGAAAATTCCTATTTAGATGAAAATTTCGTGTAACGAATAAAAGAAACACGAGTTTGTATCCGTTATTTGTTAAAGGACAAATTAAAGGCCGAATTATACAATGGAACAGTGCTGTAACAAGGGCCTGGCGAAAAAGGCACCTGTCTCGGGCGCAACTGAGTTTGCTTATTACTATTTAAATAATTAAACGAGTTAACTGTACAATTATCTAAATTCATAAACAATTTGATATCAGATAAAATAGTTGAACAGAGTACTGAATCAAATGAATTTTGCATTGAACGTTAAAACGATATCGTACACAAATATTTTATCTGAAATAAAGTTTACCATGGTTCCGTAATACTTACCTGCGCATGAATAATGAACATGTGCTCAATTACCCACACGATGATACGCGTGAGTCATGTTCTGTGTCTTACGCATATGTGTAGCAACGGGTCGATGTTCCAGTGCCGACCACATCGGGGCTCCTCATGGTAAACACTAATTTTACATGAAACAAAAATTGTGAGAACAAATATACAAAAGAATTCTTTTCCTGCAAAAAAATCTATAAAGATTTACCTGTGCGTTGTTTTTGTTTTTATGGCGGATCAAGAGCCTTCCTAGATATAAAAACCGATTAAAAATTTTAGTCTTAACAGATTTTTTGTGGATTTTTCCATTTTTGTGGATTAGCATTTGAGGAAATGCTTGAGTAATTTTTATTGAAATTTGTTTATATTCACTAAAGACAATTTATGCTTCAAGATCGTCATTTTTTTTTATATAATAGTTTATGTTTAATTAAATTAAAATAATTTAATTTATATATATGTATTATATAATTATATAATATATTATAAAATTTACAACAATATACAGTTTTATTCAGATTTGAGATATTTATGTATATTATAATTAAATTAAATGATTATATATAATATATATAAATATCTCAAATCTGAATAAAACTGTATATTGTTGTGAATTTTTATTAATATTAAATTGAAATAAATTGTAATAAATGAATATGTTATATTCTTATATGAATATGTATATATTCGTATTAAAAAAAAAGGTGGATGACTTGCGTTATTCAAGCACCTCGAATCGTGAAAGGCAAGAGAACTCACGTCAATCAAGCACCACAGAGCTACCCCTAATTTCCGGTACTTACAGGAGTTCTGGTACACCCCGTATATTCCAATTTTATATTCTTCTTTTTTAATAATATGAATTCGAAATAAATATATGTGTATATTCATTTGTTGCAATTTAATATTAATAAAAATTCAAAACAACCTACAGTTTTATTCATAAAAAAAAAATGATGACCATAAAATATAAATATAGCTTAGAGAATTTATAATAGTAATTATTATTATTATAAAAATTACGTTTTATGTATCCAAATAAATATTATAATAAGGCACTATATAATATAACACAATATATAAACAATCACAAAGGCTACGAATACTTATAGAACTGATTGTATATCGATGCTTTGGCCCTTGAGATTTCAAATCAAAGATTATTTTTATAAAAAGAGTCTCCTCATACTATGTGCGAAAAATAATACTTGCAATTTTGTGTTCTTATTTGCAAGTGATAATTGTTAAGTGAAAACAAAGTCTTGTCTCAAGTTTCCTTATCTCCTATGTACAATGAGATTCAGTAGTTAACCTCTTATTAGTTCATTGTGAAATACTCCATCTTACGAACAATTGTGCATTCTTGATTCGATGTACGAAATTCACTAGATAAAACGTCTGGATATTAATTTTTTATTGATTGAGTTAAGAATGACGAATTAATCTTTGACAAATGTTAAAAACATTTTGGTCAATTTTTTTCTTGCTAGCAAGTTATAAGAAAATGGCAAACAATTGCACTACATTGAAGAACATATAGAAGAAAGAGACGTTCTTAAAGTAAATTTGAAACCCTAATGATTTTAGGTATTTTTCATACTTTCCAAGGAAATACTTCAAAACGATTAGAATATTTATTTGAATATATATATAATATACTCAAAGTTTCAATAAATTATATAAAGTCCTTTCTCACCAAAAAAATTCACACAAATCGCTAAAAAAATGTAGTCCTAAGCATATTTCCTCCCCTTAAGATAGTTGTTCCGTGAATTTATTTAACGAAAGATTTTAACAAAACTTCACTCGATAATTCTTCGACTAAATATAAATCATACGAGCCTATTTCAATTGAAGTCGACCATCCCAGTTTTACGAAGAACGATATCAAAATATTGTAACTTCAATACAACTTCTCATGAAACATACAGATTTACAACGTGGATTTTTTCAATTTAAATCAAAATGCAATTTAGGTACTTGCTGAAAACTTGATATGTCATAAAAACCAATATTATAAATCGTAACAAAAATTATAACAACGATTGACCACGCCGTTACTGAAATATAATAATTCATTCAAATCTGAAAAAGACGTAGAGAACAGGCACCTTTGTTGTCACAATCATTTATCGAGTATCGCGAACGTATACGTAGATATACATATTGTTTTATTATAGACGTGTGTGAGAGTGGTAAGAATGTACTTTTAAGAAAGTTACAAATTATATTTTTGGACGTGACTATCTCGAAACAATTACCTCAAATGTGCCTACATCGAAATCGATATTTTCATTAGCTTCTAGGAAACTTGCTTGTAACACATTAAATGGTACTCCCTGTATATATGTATAAGCAAGTAGCGTTATGTGTACCGTCGGTACGTATACGTCTTTATCAGTAGATAATGCGATATATCGAGTCGAGTTTAGGTGTTTTCAACGTTCAGTCAGTTCTTCCTCGCGGCTCGAAAGAGAGAGGGAGTAGTGTTGTTCTCTAGTGCGGCTGTGTGCAAGGAGATCCTTGACGAAAGTGCACCAAAATGGCTGCCACGCACCTCGACGTTGGCCTACGATGCATCAAATACTTACTCTGCGCCGTAAACTCCCTGTTTGTGGTCTGTACCAACACGCTTTCATCATTTCGCCCGATTACACCTGACTATTCGATTACGTTTTTCACGTTATCGATACCATTTCATGGCCGACCTTGAAAGCAAACGTGCAATTCGATATGCAGCTTACGCGCACGGTAAAACGATGAGATTCCTTGGTGTTTCAACGTAAAAGAATTTTCGTTGGATGAGATCGAACGTACTTGTGATTTACGATTGGTAATAGTAAATATTGACAATAATATACCTGTGTAGCGTCCTTTCAACGAAAGGTTGCGATCACTTGCGTTCTTAATTAATTTACTAACCGCACTCGTATATTGATTTTTCTTTTATCCGTTCTATCTATCCGTTCGTTTTGTGTGACACCTCGGATTACTTGAATAATTCCATCGAGATTACGTCGCCAATAGCATTTATGTCTCCTGCTACCGAGTCGATAATCAAAGCACAACTATTCTCGTTTTGTCCCTTTTAATTCGCACACGACTGTTTATTTTTTTTTTATCTCTCGTTTATGGATTCGAGGAGTACGACTCGTCCTTTAACTGTATTATTATGAATATCATGAATATGATCATCAAAATGGTCATCGTAGGGGACAGAAATTTGGATCGATCATTATATTCGAAAATATATGATTCCATTTAAATAAACGAATTTGGTTTTTGCGTATCACCAACGGAAAAATTGAGGACATCAAATTATGTTCGTCTGGAAATAATGCATATACAAACACAACGTACATATATATATAGAATAGAATAATATATATAGAATAACTTAATAATACACATACATATACATTTCATTAACGTTAATAATACTAATTAAATAAAACAACTGTATGTCTAATATATATACATATTTGACATACAGTTGTTCATACTTTCATATATATAATGGCAACTTTGCAAGCATATAGAATTCTGACAAATAATAAACACTTACTTTCTTATTAATATATATATGAATTATCAGGAACTAAAAACTACCCACAAATCTGTTCATAAAATTTAGTTAAACTTAGTCAACGATAAAAACAAACTTTCAAGTTCTTGAAAATAAATAATATATTGAACTTAGAAGATTTGTAGAATTCATAATGCACAATGATAAGTGGAACTCAAGGGTGCCATTAATATATATACATATAATATATATTATATTTATATTATGTATAAATTTATATTAATGTGTTGTTAACATTAATGAAATGTGTACATTCACATAACATTTACATTAGCATAGTTTAAACATAGAACGTTTGTTAAATGTAACTTACATCGCCTTCAATGGATGCTAATAATTTCAATTAAACGAAACATTTGGAAAAACTCACATATTGTTAACAGAGGAAAATAAACAAGTGCATCTATCGGAAGGGAAATAAACTTGCTTATCTATAAACGAATTATTAATATGAGAAAGGAAAACATTTACGCAACTTATTTTATACGTGTACGTAATAATAAATAAAGACGATTGTTTATGTACACACAAGCAGATTCGTACAACGAGAATCGTAATTTTGAAGTGAATTATTTCTGATCTTAACGAACTCCTTTGTTACGATTAGCCAAAGTGCAATTTAAGATGATAAATTAATGCAACGAAATTATGCAACAAGTATAAATATTAGATAAGAATAAAATGAAAATATAAAATGCTATGAGAAGAATATAAATGAAAAAGGTACAGTTAATATAAGAGAAGAAATTAAACTGTAATAGATTAAGGAAGTAACAAAATAATGCAAGAAAAAAAAAAATCAACAATAGGAACTACCAACCAAGAGCTAAGAATTAAATAAATATTTAGACAATTTCCTATTGGAAGAATTAAGAGATACATGCATAAAGAATTGAAAAGTTATTGATTGAAACACTTTTGCAGAAATGATACTAAAAAAATGAATCGGAATTAGATGCCAAGTCGCCATGTTGTTTAATGTAGAAATAAAATTGTTTCATTTAATTTTCTGTTTACCATAAATTTTGTTACACAGCCACGACGAACTTGTTCTTATACAGGGTGTCCCAAAAGTCGGGGAGGAGCCGGAAATGGGGGGTAGCTGAGACGATTCTGAACAACAATTTCCTTTGCAAAAATGTCGGATGGGGCTTCGTTAAGGAGATATTAAGAGAAAACCCCGACCAATCAGAGCGCGCGTAGACCGTTCGAGCGGCCGCGGTAGCGAAGGCTACGCGCTAGGCGGCAGCGTCAATGTCCTTCGATGCACGTCGAGTCACTTGTTCGCGTACAAGCGCGGCCGCCAGCGCGTAAGCCTTCGCTACCGCGGCCGCTCGAACGGTCTACGCGCGCTCTGATTGGTCGGGGTTTTCGCTTAATATCTCCTTAACGAAGCCCCATCCGACATTTTTGCAAAGGAAATTGTTGTTCAGTATCGTCTCAGCTACCCCCCATTTCCGGCTCCTCCCCGACTTTTGGGACACCCTGTATATTCACATTAACATAGTTCTAACAAACCATTGTTAATATTTCCAAACCGGAAGTGGAGAAGGGGATCCTCGAAAAGGAATTACTCGAAGCCAAAACCATTCGAATGAAACCCAACCTGTCTACTTTCTATTATGTAAATTCTGGTTGAAGATCAGAATTTTTCCTTTAATAAATACAACTCCTGGTTTAAATTAAAAACAACAAAGTCACGGTGGTGTCAAAAGAGTTACACAATTGGCAGAATGACTTAGATGGATTTATTATACATGGTGACATTGTTATTAGGAACAGAACAAGAATAACAAATATAACCAAAGCCTGGCTAAATCACAAACAAAAAATTTGTTGTGACCAGTTGAAAAGCGTTAAATAATTGGTAGAATTCGTGGTAGATAAATGGTATATACATGATAAATCGTTGTGAGGAGCAAAACGAGAACAATAAATAGAGCCGAGGCCATCATAAACTAAATCATAAACGAAAAAATTGTCATGACCAGTTGAAAAGTGTTATATAATTGATATAAAATGACTCATATATCCTTGTTGAAGTGGGCAAAACGAGGACAATAAATGGGGCCATGGTCGACAATAACGGTAACCGCAGCAGCGTCGATTTCTTACCCTGTCCGAAGGAACAGAGTTACAAGAATAGGTGTAACCGTACTCGTCGTTGAGATTCAACAAGTTAGGTCAACTCTCGGTATGGACGTGGATCATAGCTCTACGCTATCGTTCGGACATGTGGCAGGATCGATAACAGTTGGGCGAGGTCAGACCTTGATGAATTATTACCGTGCAGAAGTCTTTGCAACGCCGCAGCCCGTCGATGCCGTGACAATTTTTCACTTTTCCATCATCGGTTTCGTCACTTTCTTCGAGAAAGTTTCTTATCTGGAAAAGTTTGCGATGAAGTAACCAAATAGTTCGAAAGAAGTAACTTTCGACTGGAGAACTATAAAACACAAAACACCCTAGGAAATTCGTGTATTCCTATTTTAGTTCATCGCGAAACGTCTCTTTATATGAACAGTTATTTATTCTTTACCAAACAGACCCATAGTTATCCCCACTACTCCTCGAAATTGTTTCACGAGATAACTTTAATCAAAAAGTCGAAACGTTAACTGGTTTATCGTTTGTGTTCAAGTCAGCAAGTTTAGGGTTTTATTTTCGCGCGTGATAAGCCTTTCTGTCGATAATGAAATTACAATGGTAAACTCGATGATTAAGTGGATTATTCTTTTAGATAAAGCTTTGAAAACGCGAACAAAGAACTTTGAACCAAAGGTGAATTTCCTCGATACGGTGCATTTTATCGCTTAACAATTAGATATATTTAAAAGAAAAAATCATGGATTACTCTTTTGGACATTGTTTCGAGACATTAATGAATAAAAATGTTTATATTAAAAAGAACAAAAGTTTGAGAAGAATGCTCGATAAATTCAAGTAGAGTAACTTCACATCTGTAGGTAAAATTATTGTTGTTTGACTTCTGATGAATTTCTGTGTAAATAAAAATTGTCAGGAAAATCGAATATAAACGAGTCATAGTAGTAAGGCAGAACAATGGTTGGTGCTGATATATTGTAGGTAGCGATACTGACTCAGTCCGCTTGAGATAAGTTCATGAATGATAACAGACATTAAAAAGAAGAATAAAAGTATCGTAGCCGCGGCTACGACTATACGCGTATTGCTCTGAGCGTGTGCCCTAAAATACATGGATAAGTTCATTCGAGTGGATTTTGTTTGAGATTATGGCTTTTTTAAGTTCCAGACCCTCCCCCTCCATTGGCGAACTATGTACCAAAAACTAAACAATATATAATAATTTGTATCACCAATAAAACATTTGCACATTAAATATCGCTTCAAATCTGTCCATAGATAATTTCTACGCCTTTTCTTCTCATATATAATTCTCATTTTCTTGCGATTAGTATCGAAGTAGAAAACTGTTGTCTCGCAGACGTAAATTGTTCGTCTTATCAGGTTAGATAAATTTGCTGATCTCTTTGATAATGATAACAGAATTCTACTATCTTTTACATGGAATAAAAAAAAAGGGACATTCTTAAATGACATGGGTTCAATAACTCCTGCTTAATGGAATTGTAAAATTACTCATTGTATTCAACGAAATTAAGGAAAGAACTAAACTATGACAACCTGTCGAATGTCCTCGCGGATAAATTAAAAAGAAAAGAAAAAAGAATATCTAAATCTGTAAGAGTATTTGTATTAAATGCTGTTGAACATACTTCAAAGATCTATTACTTCTTTCATTTTTCCTACATTATTCGCATTTTAAATATCTCTAAACACAACAAATGTAAATAATTGGTTTATCTACTTTTCACTAACAATCATAAAAAATGTTACCATGCAATTTCGTGGAACACATTGGAAATTTTATCCATTATTCGTACGAAGTTTAAATTTCACAATTTCGTTAATATTAATTTCTAATTCAGTTGACCATATAGTATAAAATATTTCATATAAAATTATACAAAATGTCAACTTTTCCCCTTTGTTATATTATCTGTTGTTTTTTTTTTGCTCATTATTTGAATGTCTAATTAACTTTCAAGTTGATCCGAAAGCATCATAAATGTATTAATATTACAGTTAACAGGGATAATGATAATATCGGTTGGAACAACAATTTATGCAGTTTATGAAGACTTCTCTCATTTCCTTGATCCAAGCTACTTCTCTCCAGCAACTCTCTTAATCGTAGTTGGGATTCTTGTGTTTCTGATAGCTTTCCTAGGATGTTTAGGAGCTATCAAGGAAAGCACTTGCATGGTTCTTGTAGTAAGCATCCTCCAAAAATCGATGTAAAATTATTTCAAACTATTTTTATGTCTTTTATAATGTTACAAAGTATTAAAGTATAAATAATGTATTAATTTAGTTCATAGAACATAAATAAAAAAAATTATTTTTACAGTTTGCAGTATCACTAGTGCTGATTCTTATATTAGAGTTAGCTGCTGCAATTGCAGCTTATGCCCTTCAGGATAATATAAAGGCTCTTCTAAACGACAAAATTAATACTACGATGCATCAATATGGAAAAAATGCTGAAGCAACAGTTGCTATCGATTTCCTACAATCAAGGGTAACATTTTAATTCTTGGGATAAAATGACATTCTTTATCTTTTAATAAAAACTGAGACAAATGTTTTATTAAATATTCAACATGACCACTAAAAGATTTTTAATATATACATATGTTAATAAGAAGAAACGAATGATACCCTTCAGGCATTTACATTAACTTCGAGTTCTTTAATTATCAATAATTCATTAATCACACAATATATTTTATAAAATAAAATACTTTATGTAATTACAGCTTTATTGTTGTGGGTATAACGGTTACGAAGATTGGAAAGCGATTATGGCAGAACTACCAAAATCATGCCAACATTGGGCAGATATTGATGGAAATACTTCATGCACTTTTGATGATAGTATTGGATGTCTTCCATATCCGACTGGATGTAGTAAGCACTTGTCAGTAGTTGTTCACAGAAGTGTACTCTACATTGGCACTGGAGCTGTAGCCATTGCTCTTATTCAGGTTTATATTTATTACATTTACTTTGATTTAACTACCCCATTCAAACAAATTAATTTCACCTATATTTGTAAATGCAATGGAAATTTAAAGAACACTTATTAATTAAAGATCTTGAACTCGAGAAATTAATTATAATTTCTTTTTTTATTTTCAGTTAACTGGAATAATGTTTGCCTGTATGTTAGGCCGAGCAATTCGAAGACAGAAAATAGAAAGGGAGCGACGTAGATGGGAATTAAGAGAAAGTTTGGTCAATGGATATCAACCATTAGGAAAATCTGATCCTCTTACTACGTTCCCTGTTGTTTACATGTCCTCTGAACCTTTAAAGAACACTTAGAATATATCTGTTTGTACATTCTTAACAAATTATCTTCTTGTCTAATAATTTGCCATAAATCTATTTCAGTGTTTTTAAACGTTTTGTCTGTCTCAATGTCACTCTGCCTTTTAAAATTTTAAATGATACTATAAGAAATTCATGGAAAAATATTTTTATTTTGTATCCTGAACTCTTGTGCTTGTTTCACATGAAATTCACTTCTTCTTGTAAATTGTACATTTAAGATTTTACTTTTTCGTTGCCCGAAGCTACCAAATAATTTGCAAGCAACATTCAAATGTGTAATCTTTGTACAAAATTACAATTGTAGATATATATACAAATATTGAATATATTTCTGTAATATACAATGAAATGAATAATTAAATTGTATTTGAATATTTTATTATTATACACTGTCTTACAAATAATTATTTCCAAATTATAATTTGCAATTTCATCGAAATATTGAAGCTCTCTGTAGAAGCTCTTTAACTTCTTCATCTTGTGATGAATTATTTAGATAAGGAGGCGTTAATTCGCGATATGCCAAACAAATTCGCCGCGATTTTACATCTTCCCTTAAAACGCAGTGTTCCCATTTATATCTAAAAAAAAAATAGATATGCGCAGATAACAATATAAACAATTGTTTAGTTTCCTATTTTCCTTTAATTATATTGTATTTTTCATATTTTGTATTGTTTACAATGAAAAATTATTTATTTTAGTCTTTTACCTTGCAGCACCATAAAGAACCATAAGAGATCCCTGTGGCATTGGTAATCTTACAATTATATCTTGAACATCTCCATTTTCGGCCTTTACATTAGATTTCATGTTTTCACATGTTGTGGAATATTCAGTAACATCTTTTAAATTATACTTTGTATTCGGACCATGATAGGGAGTCATTGTTAACACTGAATCACCCATAACATTGACGGTAACAATTCGTTCACCCCAAACCCAACAGTCATCGATATGTGGATCTATCGAAGCTCCGCGTAGCGGGTCATATTCTAATGTACATTGTTCCACTGTCTGGAAATCTTTAAGTATAGGCACTTCTAAAAATTTCTGTTGCACAAAGTGGGTAGATTTTGGAAAGCCATCGAAAGAACCCAAACGAAGTTTTTTCTTCTTGAAATTGCATTTTGGACCAAAGTTCTAGATTTATAAAATGATTTTCTCAATTATCCAATTATGGATTACTTCTTCACAAAGAAATTTAGACAATTATAAAATGCTTTTCTCTATTTTAAGATCCTATTAATTGTTCTAAGAGCAGAGAATATGAATTATTTTGTTAAAAATACCTGTTTTCTTCTGCCACTTTGAGAAACTTCCCAAGGTATATCATCCAATGCATTTGACAATAATGCATTGTCATTAGAATTCAGAAAATCTAGCTATTCGTATACAAAATATATAATGGTTAAGCATACCTATATTAGATATACTCTATAATTTGATCACAATGACTATTCCTATATTTGTCAACCATTTAAAATTTGTTTTTGTTTTAAATACAGCAACATCCTGTTAGCTATCGTAATCTTTTGAAAAATCACACATAAAATGATAATAATCCATTACAGAATTATGTGTGAACATATATAAGAAGCACAAAGTTATTGAAATATGAACCTTTTAATTCTGATATCGTATGGTCCTGAATGAAAAGTCTAACTCTATCCTTGTGTAAAAAGATGTCAGATTATTAATTGTGGTCAGCTTAAGTTGTAAAAATCTATTTCCAACCAATTTTACGACCTCACAAGATCTCTACCAGTGACTATACTATGAATTTGTAGGCCCTTAAAAAATGATTCAAACCAAAAAGACTAAGAACTTATCCCAAACAATGGAAATAATAATAGTGATCAAATTATGGGATCTACCTTGCATTTTAAAAGATGTGTACAATCAATTTTAAATATAACAAATAAGCAATTCATAGAGATAATGATCATAATCCAACATGTGAAATTATTTTAATATAATTATTAAAAAAAAGTAACAAACCCTGAAAATAGCGTAAATAAATATCAAATAAATACCTTTATATAAACCCCAGGAAACTCTATAGCCTTTCCTTCATGGTCTGGATGGTTTGTGTAAAGATCACTATCCCAGCCAGGCCAAGAGAGGTTACAATACGGGCAGTAAACATAACTAGAATATTTCTGGAATATCATATAATAATATTTGAGAAAGTTAAAAATATAACGCAAAGGTTTTGTGGTACATACAATACACTTAGACCAATTATTTTTTAAATTTATTTAATAAAAGAATTGTAGCTTTCAAACTTTAAATGACGTCTAACCTCAAATTCAGTCTTGAGATCAGGTTTCGTTATTTTATATTCTTTCTCGCAAAGGAGACACGTTCTTATCCCTTTGCAACCGCAAGGTCGAACTGTTTGCATTTTTTTAAAGAAATTAAAAATTTTAGTGGATCACTATAACCCACTATACCACAGACATCTACATATATACAAGTATAAAACAACTATACAGGGTGTCCCAAAAATGTTGTAACACCTTGAAATGGGTGGTTCGGGAGGTGATTTGAAACAACTTTTTCTTTAGCGAAAATTTTGTCCGAGGTTTCGTTGAGGAGATATTAACGGAAAACACTGACCAATCAGAGCGCGCGTATACCGTTGGAGCGGCCACGGTAGCGAAGGCTACGAGCTAAGCGGCCGCGTAATGGCCTTCGATGCACGTTGAGTCACTTGTTCGCGTGCAAGCGCGGCCGCTTAGCTCGTAGCCTTCGCTACCGCGGCCGCTCCAACGGTATACGCGCGCTCTGATTGGTCAGTGTTTTCCGTTAATATCTCCTCAACGAAGTCTCGGACAAAATTTTCGCTAAGGAAAAAGTTGTTTCAAATCACCTCCCCAATCACTCCTTTCAAGATGTTATAACATTTTTGCGACACCCTGTATATACAGGGTAGATGTGATTTGAAACAACTTTGTCCTGAGCGAAAATGTTATCCGAGGCTTCGTTGAGGTGATATCAACGGAAAACCCTGACCAATCAGAGCGCGAGGATGCCGATGTAGTATAAAAATCTATAAGTAAACAAAAATGTGAAATCGAAATGAGCTGCAAGTACATAAAGGTACTTTCCAGTGTTACGCTATCACGTGAACTTAGCTTTATTAGATGTAGCGCCACAACGCGGAATTAGGTTTCCGCTTTCGAATAGTTTATTTATCCCTTTCAACCCGACGCTTTTCTGTTTGTATTCTATTCGTTTCTATTTTAGAAATTAATTGTATTAATCTAAGATTGGTTATAGATCAAAGGCTGTTGTTGAATAAGAAGGGACAATTTGTCCCAGCATGAATGATTTTCATTTTGTTCGTATATGTTTCTGTAAGTTTCACGTGTAACTTGGCCAAAGGTAGTCAGAAACATTCACTGGGACATATATGTCCCATTAGGATCGAAAGGTTTATATGAAACAAAAAAATGAGTAATTTTGTAATGAATTAACCGCACCAGTTGGAAACTCACTATATTATTATCTATATATCTTTAACATATATACTGTATTATTTAATTTAATTCATAGACGGTTACTTATACTATAATATAAACTGACATGCCTGCAACACAGTTTTAAGATATAAAATAATACTATTAAACAGATAAAAAATGAGTTAAAATATTAAGGTACACTTTTGTTTCGATGAAAGCTATCTATAACACCAAGATATTGTCTTGCATTTAACCTATTAATACATAGTGTCCTTAGGAAAAGTTTAAAATTATGTAATAATGAGTTCTAAAATAAATAAGGCAATAATATAACATATGACAATAAAAGTCGAAATTACTTTTTGCAAATAGTGTATAATAATATAAGTATTCGTTGACTAAATAAAGTTTCAAAAGTTACACAAACAATGTAAGAGTAACCAATGGAAAAAGTCTGTATGTATAATAAATAAAACCTTTTTTTATTATACATTGCTTGCAAACTCTAATTATAGTGTTTATTAAAAATATAATGACTAACGTCACAATAATTTTGTCCAAAATAAAATTTAAGCTTAATGCATTAATAGGTTTTAATGAAATGTGCAAATATGTACACTTGAACTGTAATGTATTTACATGATATTATCAGATTGTACTCTTAGCAGTTGTACGCCGCCGTTTTAACAGTCTTGGGCTTATAGGATCGGTCAATGGCCTTTTTTGAATTTGTGGCAAGCTTGATTTATACTTACGTATCGGTTGAGCTTTGTGGACGATTTGCCTTCTCAACTGTGCTAGCTCTACCTCTTCTTGCTTTTTCTTAGCAGCCATTTCCTGTTTTATTATTTAATTTCATTTTCACATAATATACATTCTTTTTGTATGGTATAAGTAAAACACTATCATTATTACTATTGTTTGATATTATGATAAGAATTCTATTAAAATTTAATGGAATCGAGATATTAATAAATTGTAAGACATGTAAGTTACCATTCTTCTCTGTTCCTCTTTTTGTCGTTCTTTTTCTCTCATAGCATCATCAAAATGCTTTCTTTCTACGGCTCGAACGCTTGTTAGAAGAGGTGGTGTTTTGGGCCTAATTAAGCGTCTTTTGAAAACCTAAATTGTTTCACAAACAGAGTAATATAGTCATCATCAAAACTTATTATGGTGTGAATTAATTAGCCCTTGATTCACATAAAAATTTGTTGAGACTATTTACATATTCTACCTATCAAGATTTAAAACAAATTAATTTAATTACCCCGACATTCTCCTTAAGTTGTTTCTTAGGAGTGTTTTGCTTCTCAGTGTTTTTATTGGCGTTGCTCCCCACGTTCTCGACGTTATTATTAATTTTATTATCATTATCTGAAAGTGCCGGTCGAGGTTTTAAAAATCGTGGGAGTGGATTCGCTCTGAACACTCTATTTTTTCTTTCCTCTTCTAAGAGCTGTGGACAATTAACAAGTTAAAAAATTATTAATTATTCCAAAGAAAGATATCAATGTTATTCTTATATACCTTGCTAATTCGTTCTTGCTTTTGCTTTTGCTTGTCCTGCTCACGCAAATGAAACGCAAATGGTTTAACGGTGGTATGTTGCAGTTTTTTTGCTACATTGCACTTTTCTTCATTTCTTCTCTCCTAAAAGGTTGATTACAGATTAATAAATAAATCATCGATTAAGTAAATTACAATTTCATACCTTATTGACATTAGTATGGTGGACTGTATATTCTTTGTTTATTTTTTCATTTTCATTGATGTGGTCTATGCCAGACAAATGGATCTTAGTAAAAGACCTAACGTGAAAAAAAACAGAAACTTTAGACAGGATATCACTCGTGATGAAAATAATTGCTATTCAAATCAAATTCACGATCACAACTCTTACTCGATCAATGCGTTTTCATCAGACGAGCAGGGAGGCTTATTTTGTAAAGTTGGGAGCGGCGTGCTCGCAAAAAAAAGTCTTTTATCTGAAAAAGTACAATATTAGTTTAAAAATTTTCGAATTCTGCATATACCATTCGGATATATTCAACATATATTAGGCAAATTATAAGTTAACCTTTAATAGAAAAACCAATTTCTTCCTGCTCTGTTGAGAATCACTAATAAAATTGTAGAAGACAAGTATATTAAGTTGGACACCGCAGAGCTACTAATACATATTTATTACATTTTATTAAATACATTTGCTAAGCGTAAGATTGGTGACATTCTGATTTAATAAGCATATTATTAGGTTGTTCCGAAAGTTTCTTTCGCGAGTTGCACTCAATTATTTTATGTGGTCGTGTTTATATAAATAGACAATCTAATTTCATAGATATTCATGTTTTACCAGTAATGGAGGAAAATGAATCGTGCACAATTCAGTAATGTAACATAAAACATAAAATATTGTTCATGTATTACTTATTAATAAAGCGAAAGAAACTTTTGGGACAACCTAATATTTAACATTGAACTTTAGGAATTTTACAATTAGATAAATATATTCTAAATAATATATTATTCCTATAAATATATCTTGTCGTACAAAATTTTAATATAATTTTGTTTAAACTACAATCGCTTGTTCGCTTACCAAAGAAAGAGTCCCCATTGGTTGGCAAATGTAAAAAGTCGATAAATTGCGGTGATTCGATATTTTCCCATATGTTATTGTTTGAATTTTTATGATTTTTCTTCTTGTCATCTTCGCGATGCGGCTTGACATTTTTCATTAACAATTTCCGCGATGGAGGTTTCAAATAATTTGCGGACGCCAATGGAGTATTCAATTGCTCGAAGTGAGTTTTCTTCATCGGGTAATTGGATGCCATTATCAATCACGCTAAACGATACGATAGAATCAAATTCTAAAATGATGATTCGTTGAATTATCGATGAAAGTCGAACAATTTGTTTAAATGTGCTTGTGGTAGACAAAGGTAGTAGTTTACTTTATAATAATTATACAGTTTTCTTAATTTAAGAATCTACTAGTTCGCGATATTTCGCGTACAATCAACTGTTCGGTTGTTGTCTTCACCTTGAACTGTCTCGAATGTTTGGAAATGGTAATTTGTGTGTTTATAGGCATCAGGTCAAACCCCGCTTGCTACCCCAGGTAAACAAAACCCGTGACGACAATAATTCGAATAACTGTACGAGGATTTGTTTTTTGATGGACGATAGAAACAACTCGAGTAAATATTGCATTGTTCTCGGAAGAAGCAAATTAATATTAGAATCAAATAAATTTTTTATCAACTAATTTCTAGTAAAGGCTTTGGAATGTGGATCATAAAATGTAATTTTATATTCGAACACTTTATTTTTTACTCTGTCGGTGTACAACTGTGTCTATGATAAAGGATTATAGTAATTATTGAAATATATCAAAATTAAGATATCGTTTCATACTTGGTATTGTATATTTCAGTTTGTTTATTAATAACGTTGTTATTTTGTTTTTCTTATGTGATTGATTTGTTGCTCTTTGTCTGACATGTTTTAATATAATAAAGAAAAGTCATTTCGAATAAATAATATTTCTCAGTTTAATTAGTAACGTAATCTAATAGTAATCGAGATATACAGGGTGTCTCAAAACTCGCATAGGAGCCGGAAATGGAGGGTAGCTGAGACGATTCTGAACAATAATTTCCTTTGCAAAAATGTCAGTGGAAGCTTCATTTTTGAATTATTAACGAAAAACACCGACCAATCACAGCGCCGGATTAGCGCGCGATCAGTTCGCTACGCAGCGACCTGGCGCAACCAGCCAATCCTGACTCGAGTTTATGCTCTCGCAGCTGACCGCGCGCTAATCCGGCGCTGTGATTGGTCGGTGTTTTTCGTTAATAATTCAAAAATGAAGCCCCCACTGACATTTTTGCAAAGGATATTGTTGTTCAGAATCGTCTCGACTACCCCCCTCTTTCTGGCTCCTATGCTAGTTTTGAAACACCCTGTATAGAACATAACATGAAGTCTAATTGCTGTCTATTCTAGGTTCACAGTCGGCCTTAAGAAAGTCTTAAGTTCTTATGAATTCATAGTCGAATAAGTTCGCCTTACTGTAATGAGCATTGCTTGAGTCGCTATGTATTCACAGTCAGCGAATAAGCTCGACTTAGTTAAGAAACCGATGCTTAAGGTTTGCTTAGTTGAGCAAATGCTATGTTGACTCAAAAATGTAACCTAAATTAAGCGAAATAAGAACACGTTTTCAACGAATAAGACGAACTTATTCGACTATGAATTCATAAGAACTTAAGACTTTCTTAAGGCCGACTGTGAACCTAGAATAGACAGCAATTGCTTTCAAAAGGAAATGCTTATTATTCGACGACTGTGAATCCGACGATATGCTTAAGTTGCGACTGTGAATACCGCCCATAGTATTCAAAATATGTCCTCCGCGACTAATTTCGTATCGATATTGGTAAATGATTACAGCTACGTTCACGAGGATACCCTTCGAATGACGCATGCGCACTCAGAATCGAGACTTAAATACCAGAGTTTCACCTCTGTCAAAATGTATTTTATGGCGTACCTTTTTGGTGGGAGTGCCCAGACCGGCTGGTAGTAATGATCTGTTATGAGAACCGCTGGCTTCTAACGAAGCGTCTGCTTAGTTAACAGTTTATTTAAACGATGGGGTATAATTTTTGTTTTATGTTACGTTGAGAGAAACGTAAATCTCATTCAATAAATGCAACTGTTATGAAGTGCACGAGGAGTGAATCGATCGTTCGTCATGACTGAAGACTGACGAACGACGCTTTTGGAGCTCCTCGTAATGTTCACAATTTAAAGATTCCCCATCAAAAGTGTTAGGATGACTATCATCAGTTTAATAATTATCTTGACTGCGTGCTTTTTCAGACTTGTACTATTTTCTAACGGTAGGTTATATTCGCTGTTTTGTTTTGAAAGCACCTTCGAAATGCAGGTTATATTACTATTGTTTGGTATTCAACTGTTACGAGCAGTATTATTATTACTGTACTATAATGTTGGAGTAGAATCTTATTAATTAGACTAATGGGATTTGATGATTTCGTTTTCTTTATAACGATTCCAAGCCTATTCTGTATTATCTAATCTGTTTAATGATTATATTTTTTAGATAATTAAGTAAGAGTTACTTTAGTTTCTTATTGTATAATAATTTCATTAGCTCAAAGTTTTTGTATGTTACAATCTAAAGTATATAAATACAATCTTAAAAGTATATAAATGAATTCTTGGATAACAATTGTAATTATTGGAGTAACACGGATGTTTCTTCTAGGTTCACCGACGCTTCTCTTTGTTACACAAAAAGATATTAGAATTGCTAATGCCTCCCGTACCAACAAAGTAACAACTATTATAAAAGATCTGTCAGAAGGTGCAGCTTTAGACTTTTATTTTGAACAAGAATTAGTGTGTTGGTCTGATAGTGGCCTAGAAATAATTCAATGTATCCATACGAATGGCACGCACACTGGTGAAAAAACAGTCATAGTAAATTCCAGTTTGATTTCCCCTGATGGTTTAGCTTGTGACTGGTACACAGGAAAATTATATTGGACCGATGGAGAAAAAAATAGAATAGAAGTGACAAGCATTGATGGACGTCACAGAAAAGTTCTTTTTTGGACGGATATTTATCAGCCAAGAGCTATTGCTCTTGTACCAATGAAGAGTATTCTGTTTTGGACTGATTGGGGCGATGTACCCAAAATAGAAAGGGCTGCAATGAATGGAGATCCAACATCGAGACAAGTGATCATCTCGGATGATATATTTTGGCCAAATGGTTTGACGGTAGATTACGGCAATGAGTTGGTTTATTGGGTAGATGGAAGACTCAAATTTATCGCAGTAATGGATTATTATGGAAAGAATAGACGAAAAGTAGTGGAACAAGGATTAGATTATCCCTTTGCAGTAACATTTTTTGATAATAGATTATATTGGACTGATTGGAAAACATGGTGTATACATTCGTACGATGTACGTCAGCATCAAGCACATCCTAGAGAATTACTGCATGGAGAATATATTCCTGGTGATATAGAAGTGTGGGATGTTAGAAGACAACCACGTGGAAGTCATCCTTGTGAAAAAAATAATGGAAATTGTTCTCACTTGTGTCTTTTGAGTTTGACAGAACCTGGATATACATGTGCGTGTCCTACCGGTGTTAAGTTAGTGGATAATTTAACTTGTGCTGAAGGTCCAGAAGAATTGTTGTTAATTGTTCAGAGAAATGAAATTTGCCGAATATCTTTGGATTCTCCTGATTATACAAACTTTGTACTGCCACTAATAGGTATAATTATTTTTGTTCGTACATTTCTATATTCTAATAATAATTTGTATTTTCATAATCTATTTTATAATAAATTTAATTCACTAGCAAATAAGTTTAATAAGCATAGAATTGAGTTAGAATATCGTTAAGTAAATTTCTTTTAAAGTTATAATGAAAACTAAATTTAATATTTTTGTTAATAAAATTAGGAATTAAACATGCGATAGCAATTGACTTTGATCCTGTACAAGAAATGCTTTACTGGACTGACGAAGAAGCTTGCGCAATTCGAAGAGCTTTTCTCAATGGCTCTAATCAAGAAAACATTATAACAACCGAAGTGGAAAATCCTGATGGAATAGCTGTCGACTGGTTAGCTCAGAATCTCTACTGGACCGACACAGGAACAGATAGGATCGAGGTAGCGCGATTAAATGGTACGAGTAGGAAAGTGTTGATAAACGAAGACTTAATCGAGCCCAGAGCGATAGCGCTCGCTCCGGAACTTGGTTGGATGTTTTGGACCGATTGGAATGAAAAACGGCCGAAAATAGAACGGAGTAACCTTGATGGAACAGAACGCATTCTTTTAGTAACTAAGGATATTGTTTGGCCAAATGGAATTGCTTTAGATCTCGCGAGATGGAAAATTTATTGGTGCGATGCAAAAACGGATAAGATTGAAGTCTGTAACATGGATGGCACAGATAGAAGAGAAGTAATTACAGACAATCTTCCGCATCTTTTTGGCTTAAGCTTATTAGGAGATTATTTGTACTGGACTGACTGGCAGAGACGTAGCGTAGATAGAGCGCACAAGCTTACAGGTGGTGAGAGGGAAGTGATAGTCGATCAAGTTCCAAATGTTATGGGATTAAAAGCAGTCCATTTAGGAAAGGTTAATGGCACAAATCCTTGTGCAAAAAATAATGGGGGATGTAGTCATTTATGTTTAAATCGACCAGAGAACAAATACGTTTGTGCTTGCCAGATTGGATACGAATTAACCAAAGATAAGAAGACTTGTATTGTCCCAGATGCATTCATGCTATTTGCAAAAAAGGAGAATATTGGAAGAATTAGTATTGAAAATGCAAATAACGATAACATTATTCCATTGACTGGTGTTAAAGATGCAAGGTAAATTTTTGTAATTTTAAGTAAAAGAATTAGATGACTTATTTATTAAATATTTTCTTATTTAACATGTTTTATGAGTTACCAGTGACCTATAGTGAACTTTTCGTTTTACCATATTTCAGTATAATACATTACAAAATGTCTTATGATATATTGATTGTTTCAATAAGATTATTTGTTACATTTTGTAGCGCATATTGTATGTTAAGTTTTCTTGATTAAAGAAGTATGATTGTAGCCCTTGTTAGCGTATCGAAATTGCACGTCGTAGGATTAACGTTTAAAGTTCAGCAGCTGTAGATCATTGGTGTGAACGAAAAGAAACATGTTAATATTCAAATTTTCTTCTCATACAAATTTTGTATTGTAAATATTTTTCACTTGTATCAGCGCCTTGGACTTTAACATAGCAGACAATCGTATTTATTGGACAGATGTTAAGTTAAAAACAATTACAAGAGCTTTTATAAATGGCTCCGATATGGAAAGAGTCGTTGATCTTGGTTTAGAAACACCCGAGGGTTTAGCAATAGACTGGATTGCTCATAATTTGTACTGGAGTGATACAGGAACTCGGAGAATAGAGATGGTTCGATTAGAAGGCTGCAGTAGAAAAGTTCTTGTTTGGAATAACATTATTGAACCTAGATGCTTGGCCCTTGATCCTAGTAGAGGGTATGATATACTTATATTCAAATTAAATTTATAAGTCTGGAAAAGCAATTCTGTTCTTAATGTTAACAATTAATGATTGTTCATGGTAGAAATTACTTAATGTACCATATTTTCCGTATTTCTTTGACCATTAATTCTTTGATTTTAACGCTGAACGATAGTGTCACGCGCGTAACTAATTTATAAATATTCAGTACTTAATTACAGAGGGTATTTAGAAGTGTATACTTTTTGAAATAATTACTAAACAGTAGAAGATGTAAGAAGAACATAATAAAAATTCTTCATAGTATTTTAGTAATTATTTCAAACGAAATGAAATTATATGTTGAGCATTCGTAAAAGAAGTAGTTCTTGTAATATTAAAAATTTAATCCCTTTTTAGCCATATGTATTGGATAGAGTGGGGGAATTCTGGCAGCATAGAAAGATCATTCTTGGATGGTACGAATCGCGAGGTAATACTTTCTAATATTGGAAGAGCAAGTGGTTTAACAATTGATCACTCTGCACGGAAATTGTACTGGGCGGATTTACATACTCCAGCTATTGATAGCTTTGATCTATATACAAAGAAAAGAGATGCAATCGTAACGCAAAATATTGGATACCCGTTTAGCATTACTCAATATCAAGATTACATTTACTGGACGGATTGGAATACGGGTGAGAAATATATAAAAGCGTTAATTAATAACTTGATTACACTGTTATTTAAATAAACTTAAATTTTATTTTTGAATGTATAATAGCGATGACTGAAATTCTTTTATTAATTAGGTGACATAGAGAAAGCTAATAAAACTACTGGAGCAAACAGAGTGAAAATACATAATAAATTAGAATCTGTGACAGATTTGTTAGTGTTCCATGCTTCTAAACAAGCAGGATGGAATCCCTGTGCATTAAAAAATGGAAATTGCAGTCATCTTTGCATCGCTTTACCTGGAGAAAATGAAAGTGTATCTACTACTTTCAAATGTGAATGTCCTACTCATTACAATCTGCGAGAAGATAACAAGTCATGCATTGGTTGGTATACATTAAGCTGATATAGTTAATGTATTAGAATATTATAACAGAATACGTTATCAAAAACTTTTAAGGTAATATTTGTCTGAAAACATGTTTTACCTACAAAGTAAACCATTTAAATAGGAATACTGTTTACGTGTCCTCTCTTATAAAATGTTAGAAAACGCTCAAGTTTTTAATTACACATCGAATTATTAATTTTAATTAAACATAGTAATGTATTGTTTTATTTACAGCACCAAAAATCTTTATGATGTACAGTTTACGCAATGCAATTTTTCGCTTCCTTCCCGACACCAGTGATTGTTCAGATGTAGTTCTTCGAATTCAAGGTCTCAAAAATGTACGGTCTATAGAATTTGATCCCATAACTCAACATATTTATTGGATAGATGGTCGAACTTTGTCTATACGGAAAACTCTGGAAAATAAAACGCATTCTAGCATAATGGTTTCTGGAAGTTCTGGACATCCCGTGGATTTGGCTTTAGACCCCTTAGGAAGATTGCTATTCTGGTCTTGTGCTATAAATGATGCAATTAATGTTACAAAACTTGACAATGGCTCTGCTTTGGGTATCGTAGTCAAAGGTGATGGAGAGAAACCGAGAAATATTGCGATACATTCTGAGAAGAGACTTCTTTTCTGGACAGACATTGGAAGAAAAATGAGAGTGATGCGTAGTAAAATGGACGGAGAAGAAAGAGTTGTGATCGCAACTGATCTCGAACAATTAACCAGCATCACAGTTGATGCAGTTACAAATATCGTATACTGGGCACATGGAAATCGGATCGAGTATGCGGACTTTGATGGAAATAATAGAAAAATTCTAGTTTCTCCTGTCAAACAAGGGTCGACCATTTATTTGTCTGTCTTTCTCGATTTTGTTTATTGGTTCGATAAGGAAACGTCGAGTTTAGAGCGTATTAACAAGTCTGGAAATGGAAGAAAAGTGATTATGAATAAAATGCTTACGGATATAATAACAGTAAATACTCCGCAAAATGATCTAATGAAAACGCACATTTGCAGTCCCTTTCGGGATTATGGAGGATGTTCTCATTTTTGTATCGGAACCACTTCGTCTAAGTAAGAACATTCCATTCGTATGCGCATTTTTTTATCTACATTAAATTTTAAACAAATATAAAAAATACTATTTTCCAGATGTTCTTGTCCAAAATCTTTGGTTCTATCTGAAGATGAAAAAACTTGTAGAGCTGCGCCAGTCTGTGGAATGGATCATTTTACTTGCGCTGCACCTAGTTCTGCAGTGGCAAAAGATTGTATACCAGCAACATGGAAATGCGACGGTCAAACAGACTGTTCTGATGGAAGCGATGAGTTAGGCTGTCCAGCTTGTGGTAGTGATCAATTCAAATGTCAAAGTGGTCATTGTATCGGTAAGGATATCGAAGTGGCGAAGTTCATTGTAAATTAAAAGTAAAAAAATAATTACATTTCTTAAAATTTGTTAGATATGTCCTGGGTATGCGATGGCACAGCCCAATGCCACGACGGTTTAGACGAAGCTCATTGTTGTCGTCCAGGTCAATTCCAATGTATCGGAAACGGAGTTTGCATTTCTGGCTCAGCTGTATGCGATGGCTGGGAAGATTGCGCCGACGGCAGTGACGAAACTACATCTGCATGTACACCTGCAAATAATCCACGTCAAGAAAATAGTTCAGTGGAATCAGGAAAAATCACATACGTCATTGTTTTGCCTATTGGATTAATTGCAACAATTGCTGCGGTCGCTTTTGGATTCTATTATTGTAGAAGAAAATTTATAAACAACGAGGAATTACCCGATATTTTACACGACTCTGCTGGAGATCCTTTGTCGCCAAAACCAGTAAGATTATCAAAGCCGATATTTGCGCAAAAAAATTGTAGAAAAGAATTGAAAATAGGAATGGAAACTGTGAGGATGTCAATGCTAAATGGGAGTAGTATCGAATCCAGTTACGATCGAAGCCATATTACTGGTGAGTTTCTTAAAATAAATTGTCGTTTTATAATTATTAAATTGAAGTTAGATATGATTTGATTTATTGCTAACGAATTATTGATTAATTTGTAAATTAGTATACAAATACAAAAATTAAGAACATTTTACGTAAATAAAAATTAAGCATGTGAGAAAAATATACATTTAGTACAATAATGTAAATTATAATTCGAGGTGCATCGAGTTCAACTCGGGGTAGCTCTGCAGGAGGTTATCCCCAAGAAACGTTAAATCCTCCTCCAAGTCCAGCGACAACAGCAAATTCTACGAGGTGCTCAAGTAGTAATGCATCTAGATATAAACCATATAGACATTATAGGAGCATTAATCAGCCTCCACCTCCAACTCCTTGCAGTACAGATGTTTGCGACGAGTCGGACAGCAATTACCCAGCAAAGTATAGATATGAAAGTGAGCCTTTTCCCCCACCCCCTACTCCAAGATCAGTTTATCAGAGCGATGCAGGAATTAGTTGTCCTCCATCTCCTAGTTCGAGATCTTCTACATATTTTAGTCCTCTTCCTCCACCTCCGTCTCCTGTTCCTTGAATTTGTTGCAATGTTTTAATATACTCTGTTTTCCATAAAATCATATTTTTGCGAGATTTTTAGGAACTAGCAAAAATGAGAGATCTCTCAGACTGTTCATATTTCATTTAGGAAAAGAACGTCAATTCATTTTCTTTCCCAACGTTCAGAATTGCACGGTAATTTTTTATATCACTTGTAATTGTTCATACTGCTGAAAAAAAAGAAACGTAACACAAATTTTATTAAAGTGCATATCAGATAACATTTTTTTCATGATAATTTTCAAGGTAATAATGTAGAAATCGAAGCAACAAAAATGAAAAAACGAAACTTTATTTTGAGAGTGCCTTTTTTACTATAATTAAATCTGCTTTTAATGTTCTTTATATACGACTAAGTTTGTTATGATTATTCCAATTACTGAAATTAATACCATTGTGCCTATCAAGTTTATATCGTAATTGTAAGTGATTTTATCGTGACACGCTGTAAATATTGTAAGAATGTATAAAAATTGTATATGATTTTTAGTCATTTCGATGAAAATTGTTTAAAAAGAGGATTCCTTTCTGTATAAGTATTATGTTTTTAGTTTTTCGACTATTATACTCTTGCTCTAATTGTACACATATAATATGCTATACGAGAAATTAATTTTATAAGTTTCATACTTACAACCAAAACATCGAAATTTGTACTCCAAGTAAAAATAGTAAACATAATACTCTCTTCAAATAGATAGAAGAATTGGAAATAATTTCTAATACGAATGAAATTGAATTAATAGTAACGAAAATATAATAATGATTAAAATAAATAGTTTAAGAACATTTAAAATATCTATTCCTAGAAAGTATAATATTTTTTAAAGTTTTCCAATAAAAGTAAAAAAAAATACATTTACTTACATTCTTATTTAAGCGTTAAAGAGAATGTAAACAATTAATGAATTGCTATTTTTTAAATATTGTATAAATGCGAAACAAGTTAGTTTCTGAAATTCGTAATCGAATTGTGCCATAAAGTATTCGACGTTTTAGGAAATTAAATACAAAATTCAGCATTATTATATGTACAAAATCTACAAAGCATTATGTTTGTGGAAATGATTTTTACCTCGCACTGCCATTACGCAAACCTCGAAGAAGTACGTCTATTAATTATTATTCTCGTTTAGCATTAAAGACTGAAATAGTTATTCTATATTTTTTTTATATTTGCAATGCGATGCGCATTGCTCTATGTATGTAGCATAATTGTATAAAGAAATAAAACTTTTGTTACATATTTTATATACCATCTGTTAGTTACTTTATTTATTCGACGGTTTTACAAACAAAAAGCGTGTAACGTTTAGTATTATTGAACAGTAAGTATATATATTTTTTAGAACGTTATCTATCGAACGATAAGGGTGGCCTGTGGGCCTCAACAGACTACTGACACTTTCTAATGAATATGCCAGAGAATTATAAAGAAAAATATGTAAACAAATCCAAATGCAAAGTAACATAATGTAAGAATTACATGAATCTGAAGAACGAATAAATGTAAGACTGGTACACTAGGCGTCAAGTTATACGACTATGTACCCTTATAAATCAAACTTGCTCAATTTTCATTTGTTTTCTACCTGTTTGTGACTGTCATTTATGATTCATTATAGTACAACAAGATGAGTGTAATTGAACATATTTATTTATTAAAATTCGTTTACTATTTACATACGCAATATTTGTATACAATCGATGGATGTAAAAATACCAATAAAAATATGAAATAAAATACTATATATACTATATACTATGCACTATACATGCGCACTATTTACATTGGTCCTTTGTTATTTCTATCTATGTTACAGATTTTACAGGCCGACGCGCGTTACAAATACGTACGATTCTTAACATTTCTTGTTTTCTGTCTTCTTTTTTTGTACAAATATACATACGCTTAGATTTGTTCGTTAATAGAATAAATAATCGTTCCTTAAACAGGTACGGTTCATTCTTGGCGACAGGGGTTATTCGTTTGTTTTTAAGACACTAATACTTTAAAAATTCAATCTTTTATCGAATTTCTCAGTGATATTGATAAATACAGCAAGTCCTTCAATTGCTTGGCAATTATATACTTTCAATATACAATTTTATTTCCAAAAGGTAAACGAAATTAAATAGGATACTTCTGTATATTAAAAAAGAATTGAAAGAAATACTTCAAATAATACTTCATTTAATATATAAATGTATAGAAAATATTTATAAAGACATTAGCAAGGACGAGGGAATCACTATGTTAAATGTGATCAATTTATCAAACAAAAAGAGAAAATGAATATTAATGTTAAATCTGGCAATGAAAATTAAATAAGAAGATTAAAACTTGAAATGTGTTATATTCTAATAAAAAGTAAAGTTTGAATAACAATTAAGTGGAGGTTACTGTATTTAATCATGTATAAGTACAGAGAGTAAGAGATCAACATAGGCTGTTTCTAAATTATGAAATAAAAATAATTTAGTAAGTTTCCTTATTCACAATCAGCTATCTTATTACGTGATTAAAACTTCATATTTATTTTTTAATTTTGAACCAAGGTTTTAGATTCATTGATTTACACCTTTAAAGTATGGAATGATTTTGAATGTATATCACAGTGCTTAATCTTATTCTCAAATTGTAATTTACAATATGTAATTACAAATAGTTTAACAATTCAGAAACAATTCGACAATTGACCTATGTTTACTTACAACTTGTTTTATTGCATTTTATAACTTCCGCATGTTTGCAAATATTGGACCCACAATTATAAGTAAGAACTCTGTACATAATTTTTATGTTGTATAAATTTTTGGTTCCCACGAGGAAAACTTCAGTTTAAAAAAATGTTATACGTATATGATAAAAACATAATATTATGTCTTATTGAAACTATTTTATCCTAATGTAAATTAGTTGACATGAAATAAAAAAAACACATGTTTTTCATGTTATAGGAAATTAAATAATCTTTAAAAAAAATACCTTAAAATAATTGTTTCAATGTGTCCTCCAATAAAGATTGTTCATTATAATATTGCAATAATTTCCAATACACTTTATAATACTAAAATAAATTGAAATATCTGTTCACTATATGTTTAAAATACATTTGAAATGTTTGAATCATTTTAAAAATTGATTCCATCACTTCTCGTAAGTGTATTAAACGTCTAATACAAGAGAAATTTGAAGATATTATAATTATTACAAAAACGAATTGAAAATTCAAACAGAAAACTAATTGTAAAAAAGTGATAAACATTTACATAAAATTATGAAACTAAACTATCCGTTCAATATATAAAAATTTCTCCATTGTCTTATTTTACTAATACCTTTTTAACCATTGTCATTTTAAGTCTATGTAGATTCTTCACTGTCAAAATATTTAACTAAACCGCGGAGCAAATGGTCAACGGCACCCACATCCAAGAACCGCCATGTCTTGATAATTTTTCAAAACTACTTTATTCTCTTCGTCGAGATACAGCATGGATATCGAACTGAGTGCTGTAGGTACGCAACAAGCTTTTGGCACCATGCTTGGTTTTGTCGAATAAACCAAATTTTGAACGATCGCATGATTGGTAGAATTTAAGTGGTCTGCTATAGGGAAAGGACAATCACCGTGACAGTAAAAAGCATCGTAACCAGGAGGGGCAACGATCCAATCATTCCAACCAACATCTGCAAAGTCAACATAAAGCGGATGTCGCCTGCAGTTTTCACGGCCATCTTTTCGGCGACTCTTTCGAAGTGCTGCTCTTCTGGCACGACGATCTATTATCTGGCTTGCAGAGGACATTTTGTACCTAAATATGTATAATTTGAAGGAGAAAATAAGTAGGTCGAAAGATAAAACCATACAAATTCATATTAAGATTGATGCAAAGATACTTTGTTAAGTATAAAGTAACTCCAGTTTACAGTATATATAAATATTTAAAGTGAGCAATAAATAATAATTTTTACAAAATTGAGTTTAAAATCTAAAAATCAATGTTTCCAAAATGCAGGGTGTCTTTGAATTAGATGGCTAAACTTTAGAAGCATAATCTGACTATGATTAAACTGAAAAGGAATATTACAAATGTGGGTGTAGAAACACTTCCTTTTTAAGTTACAACTGCTTTAATACAAGTACTATTATTATTTACCTTTGATCCCCTGGTAAAGGAGATGACGATAGTACCTATAACTCTAACTTTGACAGCCAGTCTTATTAAACTCTGCTGTAAGCCAAAAGTGTTTCTAACTTGGAAAGAAAATGACTTTGCCCATATTTATATTATTCTTCTCTTTTTCTCTTTTGAGAAGAACATGCACCTAAAATGTGGCCATCTAAATCAGAAATACCTTACATAAAAAAACAACATTTATTTATTGTTTATCAAAAAGAGTAAAGTAAAGGCATTTTATACCTGCCATCATCTGTGTAAGTAAATAACATTGGTCGACTAATAACCCATGTATCATTCCTCTCGTTTATACTCCTTTTTAAGCGTACATGCTCCTGTTTAGTTCCACGCACATGCACCAGGAGTCCATGATTATTTTTAGGATCTTTTATCCACCTTTCTGCAGCAGGATGAACATCTAGACTAATTGTAGCATTCTTCCTAGTATTTATTGGTTTACTATCAATTAAACGTAACAGTAGAGCACTGTGTCCTTTTGCACCAGGCCGCAAAATATCATATACAAGTATTCTACCCAACTGTTGGGTGGTGTCTCCTTTACTTAAAATAGGTACACGCGAAAGACTCAATTCTGCAGCTTGTAATTTTTCTCTTGAAGGTATGCTACTCAAGTCAAAAGAAAGACGAAAGCGATTTGGAGATTGAAATTTATGATCCAGGTCACTTTCTGTGTTGAAAAAAAAAGTTATTCTTATTATTGATGATTGTAACGTATTCAAATTAATACACCTATTATTACTATGTACACGTATGTTACATAGGTATAATACAGCTTGACAAATTTAGTAAGATTCCTAAGGAAGTGATCTTATATATCAACCAAGATTTTTTATATATCAACCAAGTTAGATTTCCAATTTACTTTTTATAAATGTAAAGTATGCTTACCGACATGAACAAAAGAGCGAACTGTGTTAGCAGATCTGGTATGAATTCCTGGTTTAGCAATATCAGCCATACCAATGGTATTTTGTTTAACAAAAAGCTTTTTTAATGACTCTGGTACATAAGCTGGACCTTGTGGTTTTGGTCTTTTTGCAAAACCAAGAAGCGAGAGAAGGCTGGCTTCTATACCAGCGATCGCTTGTTCATGTTCGCTAATGGTAAAGTGTTTGACAGTGTCAGATTGCATGTGCAAATGGGCATTTGCTTCTGTAGTTGCCAGCAGCAAACCTGCTGCGACGATGACCAATGCCAGTGGCAGCAACATGCGCATTGTGATGTCGTTGCTCACGGATGTTGCCTCCCTGATAACGAAAAATAAACACATTAATTTGTAGTTGTGTTTTATACATTCTGTTTAAATCAAATCGTGATCAGAGTACGAACGAATATTTTCAATGACAATAAAAAATTATAAAAACGTTCTTGATCTTGTATTAGGCATTTTCAACTGCATAATATTTTTAAATTACCTTTTTTTTTGTAAATTTTCACTATTTCCACTATGAAAACTAGACATTTTTTCGTTTAAAATTTATTATATGATAATGTACACTAACCACAGGGTAATTCCATATATCTTTATCATCTTTAATATATATAATTTAAGATAATGAAAAAAAAGATGTATATATATACATGTCGAATTGAGTAACTTCTTTCTTTTCGAAGTCGGTTAAAAAGCAACCGAATGAATATGTTGATAATTGAAGAAAATATAAACAAACAAATTCAGAAGAACTATAGTATCCGAATATTAAAGTGAGTAACTGTAGTTACAAGAGGAATTCTATCTGTAACTGGCCTAGCTATTCGGTTTGGACATGATTCATCGTCTCCTTTCGGGGTGTCCCGAAAGGGACCTTCGAAAAATGTACCTGCTCAAGTTTAGTCATTTAGTGACGACCGCAGATAGTAGAGGCTAGGAATTTCGTATACTACATTGTTCAGATTTTCTAGTGTTATATGTTCTAGCGTGCTCGAACTCGAATATTGCAATAATTGCACTATTCGAATAGTTTTGGCATTAGTTATCTATTACTATTTTGATTACAAGTAATCGGAGTTGGTATTCGCTTGAAATTGCTACTTGAAGTGTTTTAGGATTGCTGATTACGAATTCAAGTCATCGAACATATCAATGTCAAAATGGCAGACGGAATATTCAAAACCACTCGGGGGAGTTTTAACGTTCCTGATTTAACATAGGATACAAATTCCAGGCTTTTTCGTAAAAATAAAAACAAATGGTAGTTGGTCAATCTAACTGAACAAAAGTAAATTTCGTCAAATTAATTTGTGAAAAATATAAATTGTTACTTGTTAAAATTTTGCAATTTCTTGTAGCGACACCATGTGGCGTGCATGATCAGTTGCAACTTGATCGTTTCTAATGATGCACGTTCCTTTTTTCGATGATTTTGGATGTGGCAAACTCTGAAAATGATTGTCTTTTTAGGGGGGACAAATATTTCGTAGTGATTAATTATAAAATATCCTGAAATAGGTGAGTGAGTGTATATGTATTTCGAGTATTTTGGACCATTTGAAAAGATTTGTTATTTATTTTTAGATAAGGGAAAACTTTAGATAGTTTGAGTTTATAATAATAATATAAATTAGCTTCAGAATCGTCCTCCGAATTTTAATTACAAATATACTTTACAATAATTTTCGACTTGTAGTATAAATAAATTCTGTTGTTCGCGTAGAATACAAGAATGTTTGTTAACAAGTGTCAGAAAGGTGATTCTGCACTCTTAAATAAAAGAAAAATCAAGTATGACAAAATTGGGTTGGGGCTTTTCTTTTTTTTGTTTGTGTGTCAGAAGTGAAGGAATATTACTGTTGGCACGTGGACGCCAGCTGATGCACGACAAGAACAGTGCCGTATCTCTATATCAGTCTCTTTTAGCGACACCATAATTTCGCATGAAACAAACAATTTAAAGAACAATTTATAACGATAAACGACGTTTTGAAAGTGTAATGAACAATTTATTGGTATTTTATCAAAGTAAATTTATTTTTGTAACTATCAGAGTTGTAGTTGAATGCAAGTAGCGAAAGTTAAATTTAGTTGAGATCGATGGTTTTACACTTTTTTGGGATAAATTTGTCTGAAAACGATGAATTTGCATTTAATAAATGTTAGTAATATTTTGAAAAACTTGGAAAGAATAATAATTGAAATACGTAATTAATTATAAAAGATTCTAAATGTATATATACATAGGAAAAAACCTACGTAATTGTTCGAAATTATAAAATCATTAATTAATTGGAAAAAATATATACTATTACATGTCATATTATTTACTGTTGGTTAACCTTTAATATAATATACATATTTACAAACAAATATAGTATAATTTATTATGAAATTACATAGAATATTAAATTCAAATAATCGAGTATCATAAAAATAATACAGCAACGATATAAATACTTTCGAGAAAATGATTCGAGAAACAAAGATCTGTCTGCAGATTTAACTTGATATGGACGTAGACAGCGGATAAACTCATTCGTAAGAACAAATTGGGCGTAGGTGGTTCTTTTCGTTTGAAAGTAACTGTAAAATCGCCTTTTATGTCGAAACAAAACTAATCCGAACATCTTCGTTGTAAAGTAGAATAATCGCATTGTTAACGTTCTACTGATTTCACCAGAGAATTAATTTAACATTTATTTTCCTGTACTTATATTTTCAACATTTTGTAATTTGTAAACAAGTTTGGATAATGTTTCAACGGAAAATAATATTAGACATCCTATAACAATCTATTGCATCTTACTGCATCGATAAATTGTTCATCGAAAATGTCTCGTTTGTTTGATTAATTTTCCAGCCATTGAAAATTAGAAAATACGAACGAATGTAAACGGTAGTCAATGATGGATCTAGACTTATCGGGACTTGAAGTTAATTATTTTGAGGGTCCCTTTCCTTTTCTAAAATGAAAACAAATTAACGGATTATTTACAGGAATACAAGATAATTTGTTTTTCAAGTCAAAAAGAAATTTTCTTCTACGGCTATTGAACACTGAAATTGAAAAATTAATAAATAAGGAGTTCTTTCAAACGTTTTGCGCGCAAGGGTCCCAAAGCTTTACTTTGTTAGCCTCAAGGTAGATCCGCCCCTGACGGTAGTACATACCTTGTTTAACTCTAATATCGCACAGATGAATCGAAGGAATGCAGCGTGAACAGAAGAGAGATAAAGGTGTCGAAGAGACTCCAGCAACACGGATTAGTGGCGTTTGAGAACATAACACACTAACGCAGTTCCTCCTACTTCGAAGTATGCTTCCTTTTGTTATTCGGTTGAAACGCTAGATGGCGTTACTTTAGCGATTAATATTCGTTGATGTTCGTACAGAGAATCGGAGCAGAGAGTTAGTGTCAAATAAAATGGAATTTAATGTAATCTATGATTATTAGCTGCGGATTTTATACATTTATTGGGTATGTAAATGTGGAAAACATGTGCTAATGTATACAAAGTACATATAGTGTATAACTTCAATATTCGGACACTTTGCAAGTTTTACTTTGGAATAAGGTTATGGAGCGAATTAGGCAAATAAGAAATCAGTACTACCATCAAAGAAAATGCTGAAACAACAATTAAAAGTAGAATTATGTTGAAAGATACTATTTTTCTTAAAGGATTTGCGATATGCCTCGATGTCTAAAAGCCCTCAGGGGCTGTAGCTATTTTTGATTGTTACTACAGTATGGGTTTAGAAATCCCAAGGTACCCAAGTTATAAAGAGAGGTATACAGTCGAACGTTGTTTATGTGAACAAAATCGTGCTCAGCTTGGAATTCACAAACTTATAGTTAAGATTCTATTGTATGGACCATGGTTAAGTATGAAAGTACACTAGTTTGACCTCTATTATCTAAACTACTCAGTTATCGGAACTGGCTTGTTCCTATACCTGTTTGAATAAATGAGGTTCTACTGTATTAAAAAGTGCAAGTACAAATATAAAACTCACTCAACTTGAATTGTCAACTTGGATGGTGTTTTAGTTTTGAATATGACAGTTCGCAGTAGCATAATAGATAACACAAGCATAATCAGTAGACATTATAATTATAAAACAGAAGTATTTGTGACCCATTACTATATTAGAAGGTATATAATTGGTAAAATTAGTACAATCTACTTTCAATTAATTAATTTCATTCTTTAAAATCAGTTTTTTCTTAGATCAATGGCAGTAAAAATCTGTGAATTGTGTTTCAAGTATTTTTGTATAATCACAGAATTTGTTTAATCTGAAAGAACATAATTTTAGAAAGACAATCGAGACTTAAGGACAAGTATTTAAATGTTAACATTTTTAAACGACAACAAGTGGCTTATTTGAAATAGTATTTGATATGGTAATTTTAATTTAAAAAATTGTTTAAACTTAATTATCGATGGTTTGTTTTGAACTATCGATAGTTCTTCACCCACGTTGCGTCGTCGGTGGAACGCTATAGTTTTAAAAGCGCAACAAGAGGGAAGTGTACCGTGAAGGAGGAGCTACGATTAGCGTACTATATTCCCCTCAAACGGCACGAATCCGAGTCGCTGGTTGTACATAGATAAGCAGCACGTCATCGTCTAAAATAATCGAATCAGCCACGATCAGGCATACCTGCTCGTTCGAACCAATGGAAAGACGCATATTCCCGTAGTAAAAGACCCACCAGTTAGGTACACGAATGTTAACTCACCTGTGCTAATCGTGAGTCCGCCGTTTGATGGGCCACGACATTTCAACGAGTCCATGTAACCTCACACGGAAAATATTTTCTGATACTGTCGCCACCGGGAATCTTCAGTATTGATGCATCGATGTTCGAACTCCGTTGCACTATCTGTTATTCACGCACTCGCGTACCCAAGAGGGGAAAGAGGAACCGAGATAGACAACAAACAAAAAGAAGAAAAAAAAAACTGGAAAAATGTTCGTTGAAAGTTTGCGAAATAATTGACGAAGAAACGTGAATGTGATTTACGTAGCGAATGGTTCACCGAGCACTGTGTTGTCATGCAAATAGAGAAGTTTAGGTCGGTACGTATGGATGTTAGACTCGACTCGATACGCGCAAATCTTCGAGAAGTCGAGAGGAAGAGTAGAACCAAGTAGAACTGTAGGATATCAGGAGGGGGAGAAGAGAAAAAGAGAGGGAAAGATGGAGCGAGGAATCTGTAAAAAGGACACTATCTCCTAATAGTAGGCGACGCAAGTTTAGCGCTGCGTGCGAATGGTCCGTAAACTAAGTATTGTAGCACCATTATACCTGAAACTGGCGCTCTTAGTCGTTCCAAAGAAAACTTGAATTACAGGGTGTCCCAAAAATGTTGTAACACCTTGAAAGGGGTGGTTCGGGAGGTGATTTGAAACAACTTTTTCCTTAGCGAAAATGTTGTACGAGGTTTCGTTGAGGAGCTATTAACGGAAAACGTCGACCAATCAGAGCGCGCGTATACCGTTGGAGCGGCCGCGGTAGCAAAGGCTACAAGCTAAGCGGCCGCGTGAATGTCCTTCGATGCACGTTGAGTCACTTGTTCGCGTACAAGTCGGGGCCGCTTACCTCGTAGCCTTTGCTACCGCGGCCGCTCCAACGGTATACGCGCGTTCTGATTGGTCAGTGTTTTCCGTTAATATTTCCTCAACGAAGCCTCGTATAACATTTTCGCTAAGGAAAAAGTTGTTTCAAATCACCTCCCGAACCATCCCTTTCAAGGTGTTACAACATTTTTGGGACACCCTGTATAAATGAAAATTGGAAATACTTCTTAGCATGCAATAATATTAATTGTGTGAATAAATTATAATATAGTGATAGGGTTTGAGTAATTTTACAGACAAAACACATTTTTATAACTAGAAAAAACGGTTTTCCTGGTTTTGATGTCAACCGTTGCTATGGGATCATACATTGTTTTCTATAGGTACAGCACTGCGCGCTCAGCTTTTTTTGATGCGCATGCGCGAGTGGGAACCGAATCTGGTAACACTGAACGTTTCCCTACAATTCCGAACCCTGGTTCAATTATTTGTTGTTGCGTTTCTTATAAATGCAGAAAATTTAATACGGTAATTAAATATTTCAGTCATTATATGGGATTATACTTATTATAATTATGCGATTCGAAATCTAAGTATGGGCTAATTAATTTGTTTTTTATGTTGATTAAAATAAACGAATCATTGTCAATTTTCAATGTCAATCTACATATTATTTGAAATTTAAACACATACAAAATTGTAGACAAAGTCTAAAGTATTGCTATATTTAATACAATATTTTAATATTTAATAATGTATATTTTACATTATTTTCACATTACTGATTGTCATAAGTTTGTTTTAATTTCTCAATGATCAAGTTGTATCGTATTACAAATACATTGTGTTAAATTATGCAACTTAAATGTTAAATTATACTTTTATTGAAAACTATTTAAATTATTTTCTACATAGATCAAGGATAAATTTAATATTTACAACAATGGTAATATGAAATACATCGGTATATTAAATATAACAAATTTACTGATAAACTCTAACTCGAGTTAACTTTATAAAAATTAAATGAGCAGATATTAAAAGGGTGACATTTTTTTCATTTGAATTAAATTTAATATTTGTTCTTGTGTTGTTTAAAATTGTTCTATTATAATAAATTCCTTATTATAATAATGCAAATACAAATGTGAATTTTAATTACACACTAAAAGTAAAATAATGTAATGCATAATAAGAAGTTGAATATCGGTTAAGATATTACTAATCGAAATATGATAGTAAAAACACATGTATTTATAATATTTATTATATCAAAGTGGTATATTCAGTATCATTAGCAGTCCATTGGTAGCATTAGGTTGAAAACCCACCAACTTTGTCATTTACCTATTATACTCTCAGAATCAAGCTGCTTTCATATTTATTGGACATGTTTACATCCATTTAAATACATATCATGCAATCGTTTAAGGTTTTCTTTTTTTTAAATATTTGGAGATGTTTTGGTTTATACAGTCATTTTTAATGGAAATTTGTTTTATAAAAAGTAATCAGCTTGAGGCTTTTTACTGGGTATTCCTCGACTTTCTTGTGGTGCCGCTTCAAATATTGTGAAATCTCGTTGAAGGTGTTCGTTTAATTCTAATATAGCAGCCACGTTTCCACATCTATAAAAAAAAAAAAGAATTTATTACAATCCATACAAAAATTAGAACTTACTTCTAATTGACGCGAAATAGTGAGTAGCTATTTAAACTTAAAATAAAATCCATATACCTGTAGCAATAGTTAGGTGCTGACCAAACAGTTAGAACAGTCTCATTAAAATGCCATTTATATCCTTCCATAACTAATTGATGAGCTCTGCATATCATGTCAATATCATTTGCAGTATTAAACTGTACTACAACGTCGCTACCAAAAAGATAACCAGCTCCACGTGGTGAAACTCCCCAACCCTGAGTATCCTCAGGATCTGACCAAAGTAAATCGCACATTGGTCCATCATGTGGAACCTAAAATAGATTATTTTTAACTTTAGCATTTTATATCGTATTTAATGTCTCATTATCTTATTCGGTATTTAAATATTTTTTATTTACCTCTTGTTTCCTGTCTATAGTTCTTATTTGATCCAGTGTTTGAATACTTGGAGATAATCCTCCGTGAACACAAAATATTTTTCCATCGATAATAGCAGAGAGAGATAAATAATCAAATATCTCTGTACAATACCGCCAAACTGTAATACTACCATATTTACGAAGGCATTCATCATAAAAACCATAAACTTGTGTAATTTGCCGGGATTCATGATTTCCTCTTATTAATGTAATCCTGTCAGGATAGCGAACCTGTAATCACAGTTACATTAGCAACTGTAACGATAATTACAGTATTTCTTTTAGATATTAATTTGTTATAATCCTATAAAACTGTTAGATTATTCTTTTTAATTACTTTTAATGCCAGAAGGAGGAGGAATGTTTCTACGCTGTAAAATCCTCTGTCGACAAAATCACCCATGAACAGATAATTTGTTTCTGGAACATCTCCGCCAACTTTAAATAATTCTTTCAAATCATAGAATTGTCCATGGATATCTCCACATACCTGAAAAATATCATATTTCATATATTATGGTGTTAACAATTCCTTTTTGCATTTCTTTTTAGAAAAACGTACAGTAACTGGAGAATCAACTCTCTGCACATTACTTTCTTCAATTAAAATTTCGCGTGCCTTTGCACAAAGAGCTTTGACTTCTGCTTCTTTGATAATTTCACATTTTTTCAGCTGTTCTATCTGCCGATCCAAGTCACTGGAATCAGCCATCTTATGGACTAATAATATTTGCTGAAAGTTATATGTGTGATTTTAAAATACAGGTTATTGATATATATGTACTTAAATAATTAAATCTTAAACATTAAAAGTAACATTCACTATGTACAAAATACAAATTTATTTATCACTGGTCACATAATACTATACTTTGCATGCAAGATATATTCCTCACAAGTACATCTTTTATTTCATTTGAAAACTATAGAATATTTAGCTAGAAATACATGAATATTTTTTAAACACAAATTTGTTAACTTAATATTTTTCGAGCAAACTCTTATTTAAACAACAGGATATTTGTCATTGATGTAAAAAAAGGTTATCTATCCACTATTCCTAATTGTTCATTAATGCTCAACACTGGTTTGATTGGATCATAACCTAAATCTTCCTACTAATTGTATTTTGAAATACCATGCAAAATTAAATGATGATACAAATATTAGATACTTCCTTACTTATTAGTTTGTAAATATTTTATTAAAAACTGTTAAAAAAAATGAACAAGGAAAACCAATTGAAGTTTCACTCTTTACTTTGGTGAATATACTAAATTATCCATTATACTAGGAAATAAAATTTTATTAGTAAATTAATTAGAATATGGTTATTTAATGAAACATTCCCAATAATATTCAAATTATAACGATTAGTAAGTAATAAAAACGTTAAAACAAATTCGACCAATGGCACGTACAATACTAATCAGTTAAGAAACTAAACACTTATATCACAACAAAACGTATTAACAATTAACAACACAGTTTTATTTTTCTAATACAAAAGTGTAATTACAATTACTGCTACAAACTCTAACCCATAAGGGTGCGCAGGAGTTAGAGCAAAACTCCGAGTTGATTTCAGCGACAGTTGTGGAAAAAGTAGGAAGCTCCGAGATAAGGATAGATAGGTCCTTGTCACTCTAATGATGCTGTGACAGAGAGGATGATACAACAATTCCAAGAGAGACAAAGACAGAACGATGTCAACCATTTATAATTTTCCAATCAGTTATTAACATTTTTTGAGCCGAGGAAGCGACCTTTCCGTCTGATTTTTTGTATTAAACTGTTGCTTGTAAAATTCGCAGCGCGCGTTGTATTCCTCTTTCTGAAAAAAGATCTACAAAAAATGTCTTGCCTCTAAACGTATTTTTATCATGTTTCAAACGCGAAATTGCAGAATTTTACCAGGAACAGTTTAATACAAAAAATCAGACGGAAAGGTCGTTTCCTGGGCTCAAATAATGTTAATAACTGATTGGAAAATTACAATTGGTTAACATCGTTCTGTCTTTGTCTCTCCTGCAATTGTTGTATCATCCTCTCTATCACACCATCATCGGAGAGACAAGGATCTATCTATCTATTCTTGTCTGCGAGCTTCCTATTTTTTCCGCAACTGTCGTTGAAGTTAACTCGGAGTTTTGCTCTGACTATTGACTCCTGCGCACCCTTCATCCTGAATAATTATATTATATGATTATATACAAATAAACAATCCGTGGAAAGATGAACGTATCTTATCGAGTAAAGAAATCGTTGACCACAAATACCAGAGAATTAATAAAAGGTATTTAAATAATTATTCGTACAATTGTTGGCTGAAGTTTACTTGAATAAGAACTTTCTGGAAGATACGATGTCAAAGCGTCGAAGTATTGGTCACTAGTAATGAAGTGGCATTCAATGTATTCAATAAGATAAGTAGGCAGAACTGTATTTAAAAAATATGTTACTTGTAAAACCTTCATGTATGAATTTATTTATTACATTTTGTTGAAATGTGAAATATAACCCTATTTTATGATTCAGATTATAATTTGTTAATAAATTGAATCAATGTTATGATTAATTTTTTGCTCTCAGATTTATTAAGAAATAACATACACGTTAAACAATTTGGAAATTGTAATATGCCTATAAAGTAATGTACACACAAATATGTATATTAAAGTGCAATTTATTTTATATGAATTTCACATAAAAAATGAACATATAAACAACATAAATTTTACAATAATACCAATTTGTACATACTGATCCTTAACTTGATCATTTATTATTTAGAAAGGTATGTTGAAGGGGTAGTGGGGGCTTGATTCCGTGCTGAAAGGAAAATGAAAATGTTTATTTTAAAATCAATTAATATGATTAATATTGCAATGAGAAAAGAATACTAAATTAAAAATATATTTACCCTGTCATTGGGCAAATTCTACCATTGCAATCGAAGGTATCGATATACGCGATATCTTCTGGGGTAAGTTTGAAATCAAAGACTTCGCTGTTTTGAGCAATTCGTGATTTTGTAACAGATTTTGGTATTACTATGTGTCCACGATCCAGCTGAAGCAGATTTTTAAAAAATTTGTTACACTTGAACAATTTTACATACAAATACAAGTAATAATTATAAAATATTTTCGTATACCTGATATCTGATAACAACTTGAGCAGGTGTTTTGTTGTATTTTTTTGCTAGTTCACCTAATTTTTTATCATCCAACAATTTTGGATCATCTGGCTTAGCCCAAGGTCTGTCAGGAGAACCAAGGGGACTGTATGCCGTAATGAGAATACCCTTTTGTTTACAGAATTCTGAGAGCTTCTTCTGATTTAAGTATGGGTGACATTCAATCTGTAAAAACACAAACATTGTAGACATGTATCTATTACATGTTAATGCAGCTAGAAATTGATACATACTTGGTTTGTAACTGGCTTAATGGTACAATTTTTAAGCAATCTTTCTAGTTGTTCAGAATTAAAATTGCTAACACCTATATTCTTTGTAAGTCCCTTGGATACCAAACTCTCCATAGCTTTCCACGTGTCTACATAATCTACATTGTTCAGAGCTATACTGCCATCAGCATTTGTAGGGAAGAGATTATCACCATCTTTGTAAGAAAATGGCCAATGAATAAGGTAAAGATCCAAATACTCAAGACCTAGGTCAGCCAGAGTCTTTTTAATAGCAGGTTCAACCAATTCTGGTTTATGATAAGTATTCCACAGTTTGCTTGTAATGAAAAGGTCCTGCCTCTTCACAACACCTTCAGAAATTTTTGCCTTAATTGCAGCACCGACTTCCTTTTCATTTCCATAAACATGAGCACAATCAATGTGGCGATATCCAATGTCTATCGCGTCCTTGACAGCCTGAGTAACTTCACCAGGTTTCGACTAAAACATAATGTTAAGTGTGAAGTACAACACATAGAAAATCCTACATGAGATATATTAAAACACAATGTTACACAATATTGATACATTCATTTTTTCTAGTATGTTCTTAAATAATACATCTATATCAGCTTTGTGATAAACAGCTTATCTCTTGTTCCACATGCAATACCATTGAATCAATGTTACTAATACAAGTTCATTTCTAATTGCATAATACTGTACAACTATGCAACAATGTAATCAAATACAAAGAAAAATCATTAAAAAGCTATTATGAATTCATAAAATTTATGTTGGGAACTTCTATATCATTATTTATAAATATTTTCAATGCTTTCCGTTCGTATATTTCAAATTTTAATATATCGAATGTATACAAGAATTGTCGAGACGAATTAAAGAAAAAAAAAGAATACCGTGACTCTAAGATGACCTTGTCAGAATAGTGAATGCAAAGCGCGTTTATATATGAGATACGATCTCAGCGCTCGTTAATAGACTCGAGAATATTATAGATAGACAAATATAATAATTTTAAATGATAGAATGCGTAGCACAAGGTAGTTAACAATGATTTTCTACTTTCGTTTAAGTATATTAAATTTAATTACTCACTTTCCATGTTCCCAAACCAAAAGCCGGCACCTCGTTGCCGTTATAAAATTTCATCATTGGTACATTCAAAACCATTTTGAAACTTTGTATAATTTTATTGCTTGAATCACAGATATGTCTTAACGGGATCTTGACACTTTTTGAGATTCCACGAGTCGCCAATCGCTACGTCTGAATTCACAATGCCGGTAAATTCAACTAGCGAGCTCCTTTTATAAATGTCCTATATCTAACACTTTACCTTGCCCCTCCTGCCTGTTTTCAGACATGTATCTATCTCGAAGAATGAGACCTTGTTCTGTTGCAATTTCGTGAATTATATGGACATAATAATGAAACCTCCTTTATTCAAACTATCAGATATTTATAATATAGATTTAAATACTTTTAATCGAAATTGAGTAATGGTTACTATGTGAGTACTTTCGTAAGAATTCACAATTGTACTTGTGATATTTCAGAGCTAAATGTGTCTGCTGATTTATTAGACAGGAACGATTACTGAGATTATTTATGATAATTGATTACACAATAATCGCAATCTTGAGTTACTTTTTGTATTCCATAATCAATTAATATCTTTTATTTTCAAAATAGGTTTGGTGAAAGAAGATTAAATTTGCATTTAAAAAAAACATTAACCTTGTCATTTAACATATCATTGTTTTTTATATATTTTACAATAGGATAATTGAAATATTACGTTAATGTCCAGATACCGGAAAAAACAGTGAAAGGTTATGCTAATGCCATAAACGTTCGATTTTATTTCGAAAATTCAAAATTGTTATTGGAAATTGAGATAGAGGTTGTAAAAATAAATCAATAATTACTTGAACAACTGATGATATCTTATTCTTAATTGAACACATTAATAGAGGGGTTTAAGCAATAGAAAGTTAACGAAAATGATAAGATACAAATATTAGAAAAATTGACACGAGTAATGGGACCCATTGTCCCCATATAAGCGTACTGCCCTGACTTAGATGTTCTTACTGCGCATACTCCAGAGCACACACATGCACACACATTGCTCGATAGACAGGAATTTATTTGGCGTGATGCCGGTTGTAGGCCTCTGCGTGATCGCGGCTAAATTCGCTAATAAGAAACGAGCCCTATGGAAAATTCCAGAGTCCGTGTCCGTTAGGAGCAGGCAAGGGAGAGTTGTGAATCCCTTGATCGTCAACAATGAATGAATGAATTACTGAGAATAACGATATCCCCGCCACGAGATGCTAACCGATTCTAACCGTATTTCGCGCCATCGAATATCGTGAGAATGTATGTATTGTTAAAATAGCGTAAAAAAAATTCCACAGAATAGTCTATACTGAAATTATTGCAATATTTAATGTACTTTCGTCGTGCGATATCTAATCAGACGATAATATTGTCGTCTCTTACGGTTCTGGCATTTGAACTGACGAAATTAGATGAACCTATAAGATATTATATCGTCGTATATTATCATGTACGAATAAATCAAACTACAGGTAAATAAGAATTCGCACAAATTTGTCTGTGCATGCAAAACAATGTATATATTTGAAGACATGTTTCTTTTTTCGGTTGTTAATACATTCCATTTGGAATCGATACACAGTTATCGATCGATATTCTATTCGTTTCATTCGAATCGATCGAACGTTTTATTATGTATTAATAAATAAAGCAATTGAACGATTCTAAAACGTATAGACTATTATATAAAAAGCTAGGCTCGTTTATAAGGATAGCGTAGAGAAAATGAATAGTGCCATGTGTTTAAACAGTTCGATAATAGTAGTCATTACATAGAGTGCTTTTAAACGGGATCAAGCACGAAGAATTTATTGATAAAAGAGTCTTTGATATCGTTCAGAAATGGGCATAATTTGATGTGTATAGTAGATTACGTAAAAAAAATCAACGCGTGGCGATTTATTTGCGATATTTATCGAAGTAACAGATAATCCAATATGAGTAACGGATAGAAAATTGTTTACTTTTCATACGTTATACAATTTTTTCTTCCAGTAACGAATTTTGCCAATCTTTCGTATCACACGAGATTCTGTACTATTTGTGTACACTAGATTGTGTACTGTTGCGATAAAACTAAAAACTTAAAAGGGAATATCATCTATCCTATATAAACTCGATTCACGCGATTTGCGATTAAATTGCAATTATCACACGAATAAAAATCGTTCCTACGAGTATCACAGTTTTGAAAACAGTTCCAGCTGGATTCAACCACCTAGCATCGCAATAAATGTTTTACAACCACATCGACACGATGGTCGATACAAAATTCACTCGCGATGCGGAATTCTTTCATATCTGTATATGTTTTTCTTTTATAGATTATTTTTTTAGCGGGAGGATTATTTAGAAATTGATATGTTAGGTTTAGGAACAGCAGCTCAGCCGGTACCTAGCCCACCTCGCGCAGATTATTTTCTTCAAATACGAATAAATAAAGTAAGTATCAAGTAAACGTAATCGTATTCGTAAACCTATATCACATCGTGAAATCTATTTGTATTATATTTATTTGTATTATACAGGGTGTCCCAAAAATGTTGTAACACCTTGAAAGAGGTGGTTCGGAAGGTGATTTGAAACAACTTTTTCCTTAGCGAAAATGTTGTCCGAAGCTTCGTTGAGGAGATATTAACGGAAAACACTGACCAATCAGAGCGCGAGGATGCCGTTGGAGCGCTCGCGGTAGCG
>NW_026533254.1:8149668-8165622 GCF_026225885.1 Hylaeus anthracinus
CTCGCGGTAGCGTATGAGCACGGCCGCTTAGCGCGTAGTCTTCGCTACCGCGAGCGCTCCAACGGCATCCTCGCGCTCTGATTGGTCAGTGTTTTCCGTTAATATCTCCTCAACGAAGCTTCGGACAACATTTTCGCTAAGAAAAAAGTTGTTTCAAATCACCTCCCGAACCACCCCTTTCAAGGTGTTACAACATTTTTGGGACACCCTGTATTTATTCTTTTCGGATTTAAGTGCCACTGCCGATTTCGTGGACTACTTTTGTGGCGCTTATCGTATCGGCGAATACGAAACAATAATGTAAAAAAAACGCATAAGCAACCGCAATAGAGAAAAGACGGGGCGAACATACTTTAGACGCGTTGTTTCTTGATTTGATAAGTCGTTCGATTGTTCAAGGCATTCGTCCTTGGATACGTTATTATTGTACATCGTAAAAACTGTCTTTGGATTAATCGGAGATTTGAATAGAACGTCGATTTTCCTTTTGTAACACGACCAGCCGCCTAACTTATTGTCATCGACGTAAAAGCAGGATGTCACTTTGCAGAAGATAAGAAATTTGACGATGGCCTTCACTTTCCTCTTAAGTATAACTGTATTCGGACCGTACATCGGCAAATGGACACTGGTGGATATTCTGTCGCGAATTTCTTCCTTCTTCAGGGTGTCCTCTATGAATTCTGTAATCATCCGGCAGAGAAACATTGTTTTGAAAAGTAAAAGATTCTCCAAGTCGTTCTTCAGTATCTCCAGCTCTTTCTCGTTGAAGACTGTTGCGAACTCGCCCAAACAGCGTCGATAGTCGATTTTCAAAATTATACACCTGATTATGGCGAGGATCAAGTTGAGCGCCTTGCCCTGAATCGACGTACTTCCTCTAAAATTTATCGATATTACCTCAAGAATGATTTCGCGAGAGCTTTCCATGTTTGACGATACGACAATTTTTCGAGAACTGTGATACAATTGTTTAGCCTTACTAGTTCGGTTAATCGATCGTCGATATCGGTATTTAGAGGATCACGGACGATTACTGTTAGTTTTGATCAAGTTCACCAATGTCATGGCCTATTGTGCAATGGCTCTTCGAATATTTTCTGTTTACGTTTAGTCGATGAAACCGCGTTGTGTTATGCCATAAGAGGTCTCCGTTAATACATACAAGGTGTCTCTTCAAATATATTCGATTCTGTAGATGATTGAGGCAGATATTAAAATATACAGTGGGTGTAGAATGTATTCGTACACCGATCAATTACCCAACAAACTTTTGTGTGAAATTGTAGTTTCTTAACTTCTTTTTTTATTATCAATGATATTTTATATATTCTCAGAAGTCTCTAAAATCGATATAGTCCAAACAACATTTACTAATTAATATAATTTGTGAAATTAACAAAAAAAATGCGAAAAGTGGATAAAAGTATAGAAGCAATCAGTATTTGTACGATTCTTATGACGAACCATTAACAGTAGAGTTTGTAACGTAAACACATTAGTTTATTGCTCCGTACGAATTAGAAAACATCAAATTTCCAGGAGAGTACTTTTAAAAATGGCTCTAATAGAGAAATGGAAAAAGATCCCATTTCGAATAACTAATAATTTAGTTAATTTAATGTTTAGAAGGGTTACAATAATTATAAAATCGAAAGGAAATCCCACGAAGGAAGTATTATATACTTATAAATTAATGTAAATTTCTTTTTTCTTTAATGAAGTTTTAAAAAAGCTATTTATGTAAGTTGCGAAATTAGCAAGAAAGAAACAATTAATCGATAGAAATGTTGAAGCAATAAGTATTCGTACAACTGTTTAATTTTTAAAACTAATCAAGCGATTATGTAGAATTACAAATTATGGTATTCTGGTAATTTGTCGAGCTGTTAGCTTTTACGATGCCAATTTGTTATATTGTCGCGTTTATTGTCCGAAGTCCGCATAAATACTTGGTCGATCGTTGTTGAATCATCATTCTTCCACGTTTCCAGAATACCAGAATGGAGATACCTAGGTCATTTAACGCTACAGTAATTCGTGGAGTTTATCCTTGGAAGGTATGATTTATGATGTACTCAATCGCTTGCTGGAGCGAGCGTTCAGTACATATATTTAAAGTACGTGATGCTATAAGAGCAGATAGCGAACGTTTTGAAAACGTAATACCGTTTTCTGTATTTCTGTCGCTTAAACGCGATACGTGGGAAATTCGAGTTCTGATTTGCATGTGACTTATCGCATTAACGAAAGTAAGTAATTGTATTTTAATCGTGTGCAGTAGACGACTTAAAAGTTTGAACGAAGTATTCTGTGTAAAAAATAACTCGATTAACCCTACATGCTATCTTCGTAGCTGTAGGCCAAAGGGTTAAGATTATACAACTACCCAAAGGTACACACAGCTGATCAAATATTTCAGAACAAACTCGTAATTAATAGCATTAGTTTTAAAACGTTAGCAATAGTTTTAAAACGTTAATATCTGTAAACGTCGCTAAAAAAAATACAATACAATTGCTATAATAGGTGAGATTAAGACTTTTTGAGACTTTAGACCTTATGATTTAAGAACAAACTCGTAATTAATAGTAAACAAGACCTCAATATCTGTAAACGTCGCTACAAAAATACAATTACTATATAGGTGAGATTAAGACTTTGTGAGACTTTAGACTTTATGATTGGAAATTGGATGGAAATGATGTTTTAAATTTATTCCAATGTATGGTAATATGAAATGACATACCAAACGTATGCATACCATATTTCATAAAGTAATGAAATTATTAACTATCAGGCGATGCATGCCATTCTACAACGTAAGAAGTGTTGCACATTTGACGTAGCGAGGGACGATGTTGGATGGACGAGAGCAATAGAAAGTACCAGTACGAGGAACAGCGTTGTATTATGTGCGGCAAAAAAATTCCATCCATACGCGGGGAGCGGATATAGAGCAAGCAATTTCGCTTGTTGAGCGAATCACACGAAAAAGGTCCCTCGCCCACATCTTTCCAATTCATTGCGCTCGAAGAAGACTGACCTGGAATTCTCGGTGACAACAAATCATGGTCAGTTTTCGTAGAACTGAATGAGTCTGTGTCCTACACAAATTGTTTTCGTAGAACCATAAAAAACAAATGAAACTTCCGTACTATATTCTGTATTTATAACTTCAGAATAGTGGACAGCGTTTCAGTGACCACCAGTTTTGCTTCGCTTCGCTAATTATTGTATTTCCGTTACCGCGTTTCGATTAACCGCGGAACAAGATTTATCATCGTCGTCATAAAACATTCTTGGAACACAAGTTTCCGTATATAGCTTCGAGAACACCTTGTTGGAATATCGAATGCGCGTTTCCAATGGTACAACTACGACCACGCCGTTAAGGAGTAAAGAACAAAAGTGTTTTGTCTTGTAAAACGATACAGCGCTAAATGATACAATGCAACGTTTCTTAAGCAGCCCGTCTTGTTTTATATCTTTATTGGCGGTGACTTTACTGTCCTCTACAGTTACTCTTTATAAAATTTTCTTTATTCAGTATAAGTATATACAACATCGATTTACCTATTACATTTAGGGTAATTTATACCGACTCGTTTTCTGCTTTGTATGCTATCATTCGTAACGGAGCACCAAAAATTTTCCATGGCGTTCAATAAACCTAATTGACTAGACGAGGGTCAAACGAGTGCCGAATTACGGCGTGGGATTATGTAAGTTCAAAGGGGGTATGCCTTGCTATTAATTTGTGTTGATTTGACGAGCCGTTTCCTGCCGTTTCACGCGTTTACTATGAAACGTTTACTTTTCGAACGGATAGTATTTGTGATTTTTGGCGCTGCAACAAAAAGGAGTATTATGCTATACATAGTATTACCTTCTGATTAAAAATGAATTTGTAGTTTAAATAATTTCGATACATACTCGCCAAACCGTGCAACTCGTTGGCCTGTCGCTATCGTCGACACAGCATTTACTTCCTCGGGGGTCAAGGAAAAATCAAATATATCCATGTTTTCTTTCAATCGACTGGGTGTTACGGTTTTCGGAATGATCGCGATGCCTTGTTGTAACTGAAACGTTTCAACGACAGAAAATTACATTCTGTATTTAACAATAGGTACAAGGTTCAACTGTGAAGAAGGTCTACGTCGAGATCGAAGCATTTATTTAAACTAATTATTTATGTATTTACATTTTAATAGCGTTAATAACGAAATGCATGACATAAGTGCTCACCACGTAGCGTAGAGCGATTTGTGCCTCCGTTTTATTATACTTTTTCGAAAGTTCCACAATTTTCGGATGATCCAAATTATTCGATATTCCTGCCCTGTTACCTGGTTGTCCCAAGGGTGAATATCCAGTCACTGTGATGTTGTTTTTGGTACAAAATTCTATCAGCGGCTTTTGATTGAGATTTATGTTGACTTCGAACTATAAATGTGTACATTTTATCGCGTTTGAAATATTACTATAATATTTCAGTATTAAATATCGAAAACAAATATTTTGAACATGTTTCAATGAGTTACCTGATTGTTCACAGGCAAAATTTTAGCTGCGCCGAGTAAACGCGTGAGTTGTTCAACATTGAAATTGCTGACGCCGATGCTACGAGCCAACCCTAAGCGTGAGCATTCTTCCATCCCCTTCCAAGTTTCGAGGTAATCGGTATCCGACATAAGAAGGGCACCGTTCGCATCTTTGGGTAACAAATCGTCGCCTTCCTTCATGAATAATTGACAAGTGGTACGCAACATTTTACACGCGTGAATGTAAATGCATTCTAATCAGAGTGTGTTAATTACTGAGGCTTACCTGGAAGGCAAATGGCCAGTGAACCAAGTACAGGTCCACGTAACTTAGACCAAGATTTTCCAAAGACTTCTTACACGATGGCACTACGCTAGATTCTTTATGGAAATTGTTCCAAAGCTATAGAAAATTTTTTTTTTTTTTTTTAATAATCGGATGAATTACTTAAAATCAATGTCAGAGATGAATAATATTACCTTGGTTGTGATGAAGAGATCTTCTCTCTTCACGGTACCGTCCTTGATTTTTGCTTGAATCGCCGCGCCAATCTCTTGTTCATTTTGATAATAATACGCCGTATCAATGTGGCGGTATCCGATACTTATCGCCTCCATTACAGCTTTTTCCACCTCTCCAGCCCGTGACTGGCAAATAAAGTTATCTATTACACATTGTTACTTCATTGTTAAGGAGTCTTTTCCATTTAGAAACTTCAACAGATTGAATTAATTTTCTTTTTTTCGTTTTCTGATAGAATACGATGTCCAGAATATATTTGTAAAATTTAAAATATATAGAAAGCATCGATATCTATACTATAATGCAACTTACATAAAATATGGATTCAGCATGTGCCAAATTAAAAAATGTTTCGGTTTAAATTTTCTCTAAGAAATTCCGATCATTTTCTGAAGGTACTTTCAAACTCCCGCGTTCGAATATTTTTATGAATGATTACCGCGCCTGGTCATGTGACCATATCTGGCATAGCATAGTGCGTAGTGTTGCAACTTCGAGATGAGCATGAACTCGACCATGACTATTTTCGTTAGAAGGGAATGCTAATTCTAATAATTAACAGTTGTTTTACAGATAGATACGTGAATGTTTTCTTACCTGATATGTACCAAGACCGAAGGCTGGCATCTTGTGACCATTGGAAAATGTAAGGTTGGGAATTTGCGGCATTATCGATTAACTATTGAACTTGCTAGAATTTGCGAATCGTCAAACGCACGTTATACTGGACACTGACTGCTCAAAGTCTATCGCGGCACATCGGTTTCGCGGTATCCAACGTAGATAAATATTATGTAACGTTTCTGACGGTAGGAACGGATTTGGCCATCCAAGATTAGAAATCTTTAACATTGCACAATGCTTTTGTAACCTCGGTATTGTTAATATTTTAATGCATAGTTATAAGTTTCGTTTGCTGTATAAGACTGAAATCGTCTACATTGATAAACATGAATGTATGAATAAGTAGCAATTGTACATTCTGCCTTGTGCATGTGAGGGTGGGACAGATGCCAATTTTGCGATCTTTTAATGAATACTTATACTAAACATCTTAAATAATTTATTAAGGAATGCAGTAGTTACAAATAAGTAAACAAATATATATGGAATTTTGCATTAAAATTAGCTTATCTTAAGAAATTATAGCCACTGTCACCGAGGGCATCTTTAAAATTCAATATTGAATGGATAATGTTTGTTCTCCTTGAACCTAAACATAAAAGCTTGTGTTAGAATGAAAAACAACAAATACATTCATATAAAAAGTACATGAATAATTAAGGCAAGCATTACAGAGGATTTGCTATTTTAATTTGTTACTTACTCCAAAGCGGGACACACGCGCAATCCGCAATCCAGTTTGTCTATAGACGCAATTTCTTCTGAAGTCAGCTTGAAGTCAAAAATATTGATATTTTCACTGATACGTTGTTTCGAACTAGATTTTGGGATAGGAATCGTGCCAATTTCAACCTACAATAAAAAGTAATTCAAGTGATTTTAAAATCGATTAAATATTTCGAACAATGAAAGAAGACGAATTTTTTATTAGATTTCTTAGAACAAAGGCGATCGTATTTTTTTTTCTCAACCTTCAACCTTACTTTTTCTATTTGATGGATAAAAAACAAGCTGTTCGCAATTGTTTTGGAAAATCTAATAAAATGTTTTCCTGATTTACCAGATATCGTAAAACAATTTGGGCAGGTGATTTGCCGTATTTCTTAGACAGTGTGACGATTTCCGGTGCTTCCAATGTAACTTTCGGATCATTAGGCCTCATCCAAGGGCGTAAGGGCGAACCAAGTGGGCTGTATGCCGTGATAGCAATGCCACGTTTGGCGCAGAATTCTCGCAGTTTCTTCTGATTCAAGTTAGGATGGCATTCCACTTGGTTCATGACTGGCTTGATCTCGGCGATGGATAAGATACGGTCGATTTGCTGAGAATTGAAGTTGCTGAGACCGATGCTTTTCGTTAGACCTAATTTCACGCATTCCTCCATACCGCGCCACGTGTCTATGTAGTCGTCCTGTCCGTGTAGGGGATTTCCCTTTTCGTCTACCGGCCAAAGACCTTTCGCATTTTCCTAAAACACGCGTAAGTGAAAATCACTTTTTCGATTAATTGTTACGCATCAGAAATGGATAAAATTTTAAACGAATAGAAGCACAGCATAGCGATCATTCCGTAATGAAGCATAATTTCATTCTACAATTTAAAATTAAATTTTTATTTAACGTGTAACTTGAAATTGTTAAACGTATGAAACTAACATATGGAATTGTTATGTAGATACGAATTTTGCCCACTTCCGTGCAAATATGCACATATCATAGTCGTTTTCATACATATGTTTCTGTTATCTTACATCATAGGACACAGGCCAGTGAATCAAATAAAGGTCCACGTAATCGAATCCAAATTTTTGAACAGACTGTTTACACATAGGGACCACCATGTGCTTCTTGTGGTGCGTATTCCACAGCTGTAAAAGAAAGGAATCGTTAGTATACGGATGACCGTAAATACGATTTATTCTTTGTGCATGTAAGCACCTTTGTTGTAATGAATAGGTCTTCCCTTTTAACAACGCCCTCGTTAATTTTCTCGCGCAAAGCTTTGCCGATTGCTTTTTCATTTCCGTATATATGAGCGCAATCGAAATGTCGGTATCCGGCATCTACGGCGTCTCGTACAGCTTGCTCCACGCCGCTGGGATCGTCCTACAACAGTTTGTAACGAAGTGGTCGTTGTAAATGATAAAATGGTTTCTACATTTCTAAACTTCAGAAATCCAAAATTCGTTATCGGTGATATACGATACATTTATATTTGCAAATTTAATTTAGTAATCGAATAGATGTTTATGGAGTTTAGTGCTTTTCAAAGTATTGATAAGATATTAGCTATTGTTTTAGATATTAGCAATAATAATGGAAACATTATCGTATACTTACACCACCTTGCCAAGTACCGAGTCCTAATATAGGTATTTTTTGTCCGTTACTTAAAGTCATTGTCGGCGCAGCCATCGTTATAATTTGTACGCTATTGCGCGTTTTGTGGTCAATAGCTTAGCGGTTTCTAAACACATATACACGACTCTGAACGACGAGAGGTATATAAAGTTGCGAGACAAGCGAGAACTATTCTCCCACTTGTGCCCAGGGGGAGGAGGGGATAATAGCGGCAAGGGGGGAAGTATATTGACATCGATTATTTCCGCGAGCTCGGCTCAGAAATATTCGACTTTACGTGCATGTTACCTTTGATTCGGTGACGCTTCACCAATGAACGTGGAATTTTTAAAACGTTCAACGTGTTGGACTCTTACGCAGGGTGTCCAAAAAATGTTGTAACACCTTGAAAGGGGTGGTTCAGGAAGTGATTTCAAACAACTTTTTCCTTAGCGAAAATGTTATCCGAGGCTTCGTTAAAGAGATATTAAGCGAAAACCCCGACCAATCAGAGCGCGAGTATACCGTTGGAGCGGCCGCAGTAGCGTATGAGCGCAGCCGCCTAACGCGTAGCCTACGCTCCCACGGTATACGCGCGCTCTGATTGGTCAGCGTTTTTCGTTAATATCTCCTCAACGAAGCTTCGGACAACATTTTTGCTAAGGAAAAAGTTGTTTCAAATCACCTTCCTAATCACCCATTTCAAGGACTTCCATCATTTTTAGAACACCCTGTATTTTATGATTAGCCTACAGAAGTACATAGAAACTGAATCCAACCGACGCCTACCGAAGATTGCCGATGTCAAACTTCCGTAGATATAATTCCTCTCGTCAACATGAAAATTTTTCATTACACAGTTTGATTACGTAACTACTCGTCTAAAAACACGTAATTTCTGACGTGTATGGTATTTGAGTTATAGTCGAGATATTATTGAGCTCGCACTTTTATCGTGACTAAGACCGTATCAGCTTTTCTTTTTAATTTAAAAAAAAAATCTCGCCGTCACGTTCAAATTGCGATAAATATATAGGTACATTCGATCTGAGTCGATTTAAAAAGAAGTAAAATACAGTTTCAAATTATGAATATATATTCATATTTACAATTATATAAACATTACAGAAAATGTGTGTGTGTATGTATGTTACATGTACAAATTGGAGTTCAAAAATTGGCAAATGAAGAAGATTCAATGCATCTGCATTTCTTACAAATATTGTCGTTAATTATATGTGTACAAACGCTTCACCTTTGTTCAATTCATCCTTCACTTGTTAAACATAAAAATTTCTATTTTTTACTCACGGAGACTCAGAATTTAAAACATGCTTCATATCTTCATTACTTTCTTTCAGTTGATGTTTTTCTCTTTTAAAATTCTTATTCTGATTTTTTATTTTCTTCGAATCTTTCACACTGGTTTCTAAATCGATTATTGTTTTTGCACGTGTACCAGGTCCCCAGTTGATGGTTGGATTGTGTTGAAACCGAGTCAAGTGTTTCTGCCTGGAAGCAGGATTAGCTAGAGGATGTATATCAAACGAAATTTTTGTACTTATTGGTGTATTTAATATATTTGCTGCAGGACTGTTGTTTTGCAACTTGTCCCGTTTTACGGGATGATCTTTTTCCCATGTGCGTACAATGTCCCAAATAACTTCATTTGGCGCGTCTGTTTTTATAGATATTTTATTTGCATGTGAATAGGATACACTGTATCCTGCATTCAACAATGCAGACCTAAACATTAACATCGACGGCGTGTGACACCTGACTGTAGACATTAAACGATCCAGAGTATAGTACAGTGGTACATCTAACTCCTCGTGAATAACGTTTAGGACTCCCTCTATCCTCTTCAAGGTTCCCAACCTCATGTTATGTAAATTACATAAAAGTTCAGAGACAAATTGTTGATCATGCAAGGTTCCCAACCATATAGGTCCTCCAGTATGTTGTTTGTGTTGACAGATATTACATAGTTGGTCCACGCACGGCGATTGCGATACTTTGTAAGGTCCAGAAGACTTTTTGTAACAGAACGGTTGAGTATTAATACTTTCACAACCTGTACACCGATATATCATTCCTACTTTGGTAGCATTGTCCTTGCATTTAATTTGGCTGGAGAATATTTTAACAAATACCCTGATATAAAAATCTGCGCTTATAGAAAGTATCGGTACTATGTATCTTCCATAACGAGCTGCATGGGAAGCAATATTCTGTAACAAAATCCTTAATGCTATTTCATGACAAGCTTTAGATTTCAAGGAAACAGCTCCATATTTTAGGTAACAAGTTTCAGGAGAATTCCCAGCCAATACAGCCATGTCTGTTGCTGTAACCATAAGTAGTCCACCATCCGACACACATTGGACAGCTCCATCCAAGAATATCGTTGGACAACCATACGGATCCAAATCTATGACATCGAAACATTCTTTTCTGCTCTGATACATCAGCAGTGTCGCGTCCTCGTGACTTGGTGTTACAAGATTTTCTACTTTATTATATTGTACATTCTTTTTGATGCTCTCCACTGCCTTCGCAGAGATATCGTTGGCCACAATTTGCTTTATGCCTTGTACTTCTTTGGCATAGCGTATACTACGTAAACCAGTTGCTGACAAAGCCTCTAGAACAGTTATGTTACCTCGCTGTATACCTTTCTTTGAAACTTCTGTGCTTCTGGCTTTCGCGTAAACCGTTAACACCGCAGTACTGAGGTCTCTGTTAAATTCTTGAACTGGATTGTAGAACACATTTGTGTTGGTTACCACAATTTCAGTTTCACCTTCCTTTATACTCGTTGCGTTTTCCAATTTTGGTCTTTTTGCGCATTGCTCGTCATCCATATTAAACAAAATTACAATCGAATGGAAGATATGTTTAAAAATGTTGTTTATACATGAACATTCTTGGTTAAGGATATTACGTGTCACGATATGTGTCCCTTGCAGGAATATTTAAACGCATCTCATTCACCCATATTGTTTTATGACAGATTTATAACTAACAAATCTTTAGTAATAATCGTATATTCTCTGTATAAGCGTGTACAAGTAATAAATGTTTACAAATGTTAATCGTACAAAATAATGAACGTGGGGTACGTCGGTAAATGAAGAGCGCCGCATCAGCAGATGTGTTCGATTTTAAAGTGACAAGTAAACTTTAAATTATAATATTTTGATGATGCAATTGAATGTATGCATTATGCATCTTAAATATCGAAACAATTTGCTATGAATTATACATTTGTTAATAACTTGATTCTTGTATACGGCAGTTTTGCATTAAACCAATAGATGGTAACACTAGTTGGCATTTGCAGGCGTCTAATACATAGCTTATTTGATAAATAAATAATTTATTTAAGGTATGTATATGAGGGCATAAAACAAAGTAATATAAGTAAGAATACATTTAAAATATATTTATTGTATCGACATCGTTGTTCACAGGTGTAGGATGAAAAAAGTATGTGACTGCGATAGGGCTGTAATAAGAATGACTTATGTAATTTATCCAAATAGTATTTATATATGTAAATAGTGGTGAATTACTAGACGATTCTATGTACGATGTATTAATAAGAGATAGAAACTGCTCCCCAAAAAGTAGGACTTAAAATTTCCAATGTTGCTCACACAGTTTTTATCTTCTCAGTAAACAAATGATAATCTATAAGCCAAAGGTTGAGAGTCAACATCAGAAGATATTATGTTCAAAATCTCGAAAAATTGTAAATATATTTGGAAACAAGAATCAACAAGTGTTTGTCGATTAATTACACCCATATTTCCTGTTGCGTCGCAGTGGTCGCATTATTGAGCAACAAGCGATACTTGTATGCATCATGCAACAAGCCTTTTGGTATAAAACGCGAGTTGATTGATAATGTAGCTCTTTGCAAATTTCACGTAGCAAGAAGCTTATTACAATATGTAACTCTGGTAATAAGATTATATGTAATATTAAGTAAGGAAAAGTATCTTATTAAACTTAGACAAGTTACTATTTACGTATGAAAACTACAGTTGCATGATAAAAATATGTAAAGTAACTTAAGTGAAATATTAATTAAACATTTGTGTATTAACGCCTGCTCGTATTATTTTAAATTACTAGATTTTATAATATAAAAAAATCTAAACAAATGTTCAAATATTGTTCGTGCAACTTAATAGCCATCTCGCGGTGAATAGGTGGAACTAAAATTCCGACCTTCGTACAGCGTACCACTAGGAAAACATCCAAGCTTGTCCTGAATTAGTTCTTTTCTTACTGCTAGATGGCGCAATTTACAGGTTGCTTATGGTTAATATATCGGCATGTCGGTAAAAAACCATATAAATGGCGCCATCTAGCAGTAATAAGAGGAATTATTTGAGGACAAGCTTGGGCGTTTCCCGGTGGTGCGCTGTACGGAGGTCGGAATTTTAGTTCCACCTATTCACCGCTAGATGGCTATTGGATTATTCTTAGGAAAGCGCGCGAAAAAACTTTAATTTGAATAATTTGAGCGATAATTAATACTTTCAGTGCTATGCATATTCGTAAAAATACTTTTGAAACCAGAATTTTATTCTGATACAATTAGAAACTATATAATCTATATCAAACAATACAATTTGTGTTCATATTTAGTTTTACGACCCGATAAAAATTCACGAATCCTATCCAGACTTGTTCTCTTGAACACCTGATCTTTAGAATTAATTTTTTAATTTCTTAATGAAAATCTCTGTCGCCTTTATATGGGTGACATGGCAATTAGCGTGTTGAGAACAATTGCTTCTGACATTTATAATTTATTAAGTAACTATGGATACGATCAATGTGTAATATTTATTTTAAGATCTCGCTATCGCCTGAGGCGAGATTTTAATCGTGGAGCATTTAATTAGAGGAAGAAAATCAACTTATATGTAAGTTGCGCTAGGTCGATGCTTCGATGCACGTCGAGTCATTTGTCCGCGTGCAAGCGCGGCCACCAGCGCGTAGCCTTCGCTACCGCGGCCGCTCCAACGGTCTACGCGCGCTCTGATTGGTCGGGGTTTTCGCTTAATATCTCCTTAACGAAGCCCCATTCGACATTTTTGCAAAGGAAATTGTTGTTCAGAATCGTTTCAGCTACCCCCCATTTCCGGCTCCTCCCCGAGTTTTGGTACACCCTGTATATGTATACATTCAAATTAAATCTACACTGTCAAATTTTCTTCTTTGAACATCTTTTTATATGTAAAAAAAGTTACAATAACAAAAATTAATTATATCTGGAAATTATATGCATTAGAAAAATACATCAGCTGGACCAGACTCTCCTCTGTTAAATGTGAACACACTTTATTGAGGGATTTCATTGGAAGGTATACTTACAAAGGAAACGATACAGACATATAAGTTAACGATCCATTATTACGAGATCAAATATTGATATTCGAGTTTCACTTTCGAGTTCAATGTAATCCAAGTAGCTAGCGAAGGTAACCACTTGACTCGTACGACACACTGTCGAGTCATACTACTTGAACGTAGAAGCGTCGACTTAGACCCATCCCAAACTCCCGAGAACGAGGTCAAGGATGTTTTAGGAAGTCGATTCCGCGTGTGCTTTTACGCGAAAACGTATCCTGCAGCTTTTTAAAAAATAAAACGCCTCTGACCCCCTTTTCACCCAATTTTTACTAAACGTGCATGTTCTAATGTACCACTTTAAACGCAACGCACTGTACATTCGCAGGAAAAGCTTCCACGCTAAAAATTGAAGACCTGATATCAGTAATCAAGTCGCAGATAAAACTGCGATTTCTGCTTGCGTGTCGAGCGAGTATCGGGGAGTCTGAGAATTTCGAAGATAAGTTCTTAGTAAAATGAAAAGAAAAAAGAAATAAAATCTACGGAACGGAGGATTGAAAACGAACGAGAAAAATAATGATTTTCCGCGCGTGGGAGAAGAAAGTAGGTGATAGCTAGAACATAGCTGAAGGTGTTGTTAGCGAAGGTGGGGGACGACGGTAGGTAGGTGGTGGTGGTTCAGTTTCGTTCTCAGTCTCATCCAGGCTGGGACCGCGGTGATGAGCACGTTCGAAACACGTTAAACGTTGCGTCCCGTGCAACGAGTTGCGCGAATCGATACGGTGCGAGTGGGAAACCAACCAGGACAACGGAGACAGTGCGACGAATCAGTTCAAAGGTGACTTTTTAGATAAACTTTCATTTGGCAACGGGAGAACCTCGAACGAGGGTATAGTAAATTTGTGGTTTTAGCTGATGAGCTCGATATTCATTATAATGATCACTAAGACTGCAGATCTTTATGCAAAATAAAATCTTGGCGAACGTGCCTACAAAAATTGAACCTAAATAGGAATTTATTTTATTCTGCAAATATTATAACATGAACTTTACTTTCAATCTTTTTGATATTCTTGCAGATTGTTTGCATTTTGTAGGTTCTTGCATATTCAAATTTCCTATAATTGCATAAAGATCCGCGGTCTAATGATCACTGTTTAGGGATTTTGAGATCAGTACTTGTTATTATTTAGCTTCGAATTAATTAAGCTCCGAATTAATTGTGCTTCGAATCAGTTGAGCTTCGACTTATTGTTAGTTAATCTTGGAATTAGTTAAGTTTCGTGTTAGTTGAGTTACGAATTAGTTAAGCTTCGAATGATTTATGCTCCGAATTAATTATGCTTCGAATCAGTTAAGCTTCGACTTATTGTTAGTTAAGCTTGGAATTAGTTAAGTTTCGAGCTGGTTGAGTTACGAATTAGTTAAGCTTCGAATTAATCAAGCTATGAATTAAGTCTCGACTATAGACATTTTAAAAATCTACATATAAGACGATTTAAAAATTTACATATAAGACAAGGCCACGGAGATTCGAACCCACGATCTAAGTATTCATAGTCGACCCCTTTTCCTACGCGAACAATCTCGCACTCTACGCTTCGTGTTCTTGTTTGACTCGTTGCTCTTGAGTTAAGTCTGCATTAGATCTCCTTGTTTTTGGGTAAGGGGGTCGCGATACTACGATACTTTGCAAATTATTTAATCACTCGCTCCTCACACCTCGTCACTATGACTTCGTTTCTTCGACGAACTGTTCCACGTCGACGATTTGTATTATTAATAATCAGGCGATTTTCATTGACCAGCACAGGCCTGTTTACTGGACGTGACGAAACTCAGCTATTTCGAACTACATCGTAACACCGTTGACGTAATGCCTGAATAAAACTAGACAGAAACCGAGATAACGACTGTCGCGGTTTATTAGCTACTCTGGAGAGGCTGGTCCGCGAATAGAATCTTCCTCGAACGGGCATTCACTGGTTGGAGATAAAGCGAAACGGCGCCGTTTGTTATCAAATATAACGATACAGTCGCACGCGAAAACGCCTCCCTGAGAATCTTGTTTAAGGCGCAGCAGGTCGGTGTTATCGCGTTTGCTGGTCGCGTTCGTAATACATACGTGTGTTTGGTTGAATATTAAAAAAAATCATTGATGAAATGACGCCACGACGCAATTAGTTAGTGGATCGATGACGATATGACGCGGAGAAATAGTATTCAACTAGCACAAGACGCTAGAGGGAATTGATGAAGAGGATATATGACGCACTAGAAATGTACGAGAAGAAATGTTTGGCTACGAGAAATCTCTACTTCAGACGCGATCAATAATGAAAATCAAACATTGCTAATGGAATGAAAGCTTCGACTCGTTTCATCCTCATGGTGATGAAACTTAACTGACAATGAGAAGTAATACAATTAGGCAGCAACATAGATCAGATGAACGTTTAATGAATTATTTCAGAATTTACAGGCACTTAACCGATAAGCAGTGCAATTAGACAACGACATAGATTGCAGTCAGTTCCATAAATATTCGCAA